>NC_069381.1:65250000-65550000 GCF_027475565.1 Acinonyx jubatus
ATTCCATTTATTTATTTATTTATTTATTTATTTATTTATTTATTTCATTTCCCATTCAGCCATTTGTTAGCTGGCAGATGCCTTGCAATACATCAGTTTCCGCATCTGAAAGTCAGGTGGTATGAGGATTATATGAGTTAAGATAATTGAAGATCCTAAGACAGTTCCTGGCACAAAGTAAACATGTTATAGCTCTTATTATTTCTATTATGATTACTTCTATTATTGCAAAATAATAAGGACTAATGAAAGGAGCAAAAATAATACCAAACTAAAATACTAGACTATAAAAACAACTCAGACTAGGGATGGACGATTGGTATTGAAATATTTAAATTCTCATATTTTGAGGGGGATGCAGAGATACTGATTATCTTTGGCTTGTTTAGTTAATTACACAAACTGAAAATTAAAGATACTACTAAAAGAAAAGAAACAGAAAAGGAAAATGTCTGCTGGGCCCACCTGAATAAATTGTGAATGTAGCCATCTAGGCAGAAAAGGCAGGTCAAAGGGGCGCCTGGGTGGCGCAGTAGGTTACGCGTCCGACTTCAGCCAGGTCACGATCTCGCGGTCCGTGAGTTTGAGCCCCGCGTCGGGCTCTGGGCTGATGGCTCAGAGCCTGGAGCCTGCTTCCGATTCTGTGTCTCCCTCTCTCTCTGCCCCTCCCCCGTTCATGCTCTGTCTCTCTCTGTCCCAAATAAATAAATAAACGTTGAAAAAAAAAATTTAAAAAAAGAAAAGGCAGGTCATTTGTGAGAGGTCAAAGTTAAAGTAGCCTGAATCTTTGATATGTCCGCCGTCAGCACCAGAAGACAGAGTGGTGTAGGGAGTTCTAATGAAAAGATAGTTTGACTTAGAAATAGTATGTTCATACAAAATTTTTAAGTATAAAAGGGGTTGTTAGACATCTCCAAGGTAGAGGACTGAAAACAGCAGTGGTCAGAAACCCTTCTTGAAAAAACATCTTCAGTGATTAAACTCAGTTAATTAGAGATATTTTTAAATCACCTGAAATGGAGAATCGATAGTGAAAATTACTCAAGGGAAGCACTAAAACCTTTTAAACATAAAATCAAGACTAAACTTCTATGGGAATTGTGGTCGAACAGAATATCAATAGTACAAGCTTTGGCAAAGTAAAAATAGTATAAGCAAAAAATAAGCAGGTAAAAAAGAAAGAGAAGGGAGAAGAAAGTGTTATTATGATAACTGATTCATCTTTTAGTTTTTTCACTCTATTTAATTTGAGAGAGTGAACGAAGGGGGAGGGGCAGAGAGAGAGAGAGGATCCCAAGCAGGCTCTGAGCTATCAGCTCAGAGTCCAAGGGGCTTGAACCCATGAACTATGAGATCAAGACCTGAGCCAAAAGCAAGAGTCGGATGCTCAATCGACTGAGCCACCCAGGAACCCCAACTGATTCATCTTTTATAGCAGTGGACAAATCAGTACTATCTGAAATTAAAACAAATGGTTAAAAAATTATCTCAGCACTCGGATTCTATTTACACATTTTTTTCTTACATTAACAGTTCTTTTAAAGTTTATTATCTTGCAGCTAAAATTAGAAATCTGCAATGAGCAATTCTTTCAGTTTTATTTCATTTTGTTACTTCCAGTAAAATGAGAGTGGGTACCTTTCAGTAACATAATAATCAGTTATAATTATCACATCTATATCTATCTATCTATCTATCTATCTATCATCTATCTATCTAATGTATCAACTATTTCCCTTAACTATAGTATCTTTTACAGGTACACATAAAAGGGCCACAGAATAATGTTTATTAAATACATAAAAGCTGGTTTGGTGGGGGTATGGAGATTTGAGTGATGTTTTGCTTTCTCTTTCATAATTTTCAAATGGCTTAAAATGTTTATAATGAGTATATATCACACACAAAACAAAAATTTATTTTATTTTATTTTATTTTATTTTATTTTATTATTTATTTATTTATTTTAATTTAATGAGGAAGAGACTGCACAAGCAGGGGAGAGGGGCAAAGGGAGAAGGAAAGAATCCATGACCATGGGATCATGACCTGAGGTGAAATCAAGAGTCAGATGCTCAACTGACTGAGCTACCCAGGCACCCCACAAAAAATGTTATTCTAAAATAATATTTATAAACAAATATTTATAAATAAAAGAAGTACAGAATTTATTCCTTATGTGATAAATTTAAAAACAGTATCTAAATCTTTAATTGTCTCACACAACTAACATAATATGCTTCCTGAAGTAGTAATTTCAGGTTTTTGAGAGCTATTATAGAATCTCTCATTTCCCATCTAAATAAAGACAAGGATAAAAATTACACATAAGAAACCCTCTTAGGTTGTGGAAGATATGAGTGGCCAAACTTAAGCAATATATGAAAAATATGACTCATATTTAAGTTTTTATACAGCAGAATAATAAATAATTAACTGTTTTTTGGCAATGAAATCTACAAAAATGTTAATTTTTTAAAAAGCAGTATGCATTATTTTTCTTCTCAAACTGTCAAAAGAGGAGAAATAAAATAATATTTTGCAACTAATAAAATAAAATTGAGATCCAAATGCAAACTATGTTTCTACTCAAATTCAAATATTTTCCAAGTTGTTGACTCATCATAACTAAAAGCAGCTGGTGTCCTATTCAAAATGACTGCAAACAATCTGAGTTAACACCTCAAAAGATTATCAAGAATAGAAAAAATGTATCTTGGCAAAGAGATTGGATAAAGTGTCTAAAAATGAATTTGACCATAAGGGAGGTGTTTTGTAGCAATAAGATGCTTTGAAGACACTTTAATCTCAATACATGTGTCAGGGAACAAAATTAGATAAATTATGGCACTATGGTATCATTTAAAAATGATATTTTGGAAGGAGCTGTCAGTGCTATTTTTAATAGCAAATTTTCAATTTCACATGAATTTTCTTAACATTAGTTAAAAGTAACTGCAACTCTCAATATCTAAATCAATATAACAGCACAATAACCGAATTTTCCATGCATGATTTGAGATAGCCCCATAGTATACATATGACATGCTACCATGGTATACTTGTCAAAGAGGATCTCATTAGTACCAGCTGTTTGCAAATTACCATGGGGGAAATGCACCCCAAAGCGTGTACAAAAAGATCCATGGATACACAGAAAATTTTGTTAACATTTCTTCATTTTTTTACATCTTTTCCTTTCTACATTTCAATTTTGGGGTGTTGCAAAATGTAGAGTAGTATAAATATAATTAATAAATGTACATATATTGGATGTGCAGTCTATAAAATTCTAATTTACAGCATAAATACAGAATCCCCCCAAATTTACTATCAATTTAAGTGGAATTGATTCTCTGACAATTCTAATAATTTGATAGTTATTTCACGATATACTGTTCTGAGACAATTGTAAGGCAATGTTCAGTCAATATTGATTAGGGATACTCTATGAATTAAATATTTATGTCCCCATAAAATGTATATGTTAATCCCCATTGTGATTGTATTTGGAGGCGGGGCTTTTGAGAGATAAGTAGGTTATGAGGGAGGAAACCTAATAAATGGGATAGGTGCCCTTTTAGGAAGATGAAGGGGCTAGAGTTTTCCCTCTCTTCCCTGTGAAGGTGCAAAGAAAAAATGGCCATCTGCAAATCAGGAAGTGTTCTCACCAGACATCTAGTATGTGAGCACATTGATCTTGGACTTCCCATTCTTCAGAACTGTGTGACAGAAATGTTTGTTGTTTATAATCCACTCACTCTATGATTTTTTTTTTTTTATAGCAGCTTGGACTGATTAAGACAGAAATGATGATAATTATCTATGGGAGAAGATAGGAAACATGGCCTCATTGGAACCATCTACTGGCATGCTGCTCTAGGTGCTGGCAGATACTGTTTGATTATTTTATGTGGATAATGTTTTTGTTGCTAACCTTTTCTTTTCAATATTGCAAGACTCCTGTCATTTTTCTAGACAAGCCACATTTATTCCTTCTTTGATCCCCACCACTCAAGAATTTGAAATAGCATGTTAGGATTCTCTAGACGCCAAACTTGTGCCTGTGCTTTCGAGTAAGGCAGAATCTTTTTCTGCTCTATAGTCTCACTTAGCTTGGGTGTGCTTTCCTGAGACTGAGACCCCAACTACTTTTGTCTTCATTGAATCTGTTTCCTCTAGTCTTTTTTTCATCTTCTACTTTTTCTCAATTCTTTCCAATAGCCTTTACATTTGGTCAATTTCCATACTGGGTTTTCTGTTTGCTTTCATAGCCAAACTACCTAAAAGACTGACTTTATTTCTCATGCACTGTTCAGCCCATTCTAGATTGGATTCTGTCACCAAAATTGCACCAAAGTAGCTCCTGCTAATGTCATCACTGATCTCTGTATTAAAAGGGTTACTCAGTGATTTTCCATTTATTTTTTTATTTTTTATTTTTATTTATTTTTAATTTTTTTAAATGTTTATTTATTTTTGAGACAGAGAGAGACAGAGCATGAATGGGGAAGGGGCAGAGAGAGAGGGAGACACAGAATCAGAAGCAGGCTCCAGGCTCTGAGCCATCAGCCCAGAGCCTGACGCGGGGCTCGAACTCACGAACCGTGAGATCATGACCTGAGCTGAAGTCAGACGCTCAACCGACTGAGCCACCCAGGCGCCCCTGTGATTTTCCATTTTTATTGGACTTCTCAGTAGTATCTGAAATTGTGAACTCTACTTCTCTCCTGAAATACTTATTCCCTTTGATTTAGTGGTAACATACACACTCTCTCCACATTTAAGGCCATATTTCTAAATACTCTATGCCAATTTTTATTTTCCTACTGATTAAAGATTTGAGTCTCAGAAATTGTGCTTAGTTCCTCTTTGTTTTCATTCTATGGTATCTTTATCTATAGGTAATCATATCTGCTTCCATGGCTTCCATTATTACCAACATTCTATTAAGGATTCCAAAAATTTTCTGTCTATTCAAGAATTTTCTAAGTTTTAGACCAATATATACTATTGTCTGCAACTTAGATATATGAAGAGCATGTCAGTCATACCACGTCCAAAACAGAACGAATCATTTTTCTCCATATATATTTCCTTTTAACATCAAATTCATCAACATCTACCCAATTGTTCATACTACAAATCTAAGACATATCGTTCACATCCGTCTCTCACTTAGAACATCCAGTTCATCATTAAGACCTATATATCTCTACATTTTATATATTACTCCTGCCTGTTTTCTTTCATTAATCTTAACTAAGCCAATATTCTCTCTCCAACCAATGCAACAGCCCTATATTACAAGCTTGCATCCACACTTTGATGGCTTCCAACTTATTTCCTTTGTAGAAATTAATGTGATCTTCAGAAATGCAAAAATCTAAAAATATAATCAAAATTTTTCTATGGATAAATCAGTACCCTACACAATATGGACACTGACCAACTTTTTAGATACATCTTCTACAATTCCAGCATTTTACTAACTTGTAACTTATTTTTATTCTTGGCCCTTGCATCTCTTTACCATTCATCACACCTTTCATGAGTGCATGCAATAATTATTCTTATCCCCCATTCCCATCCGTAAACACATTTTCATCAACTTCATTCCCAGCTCAATTCTCAGCTTAGACATTGTCTCCTTATGAAGGTTCCATGATCACTCAGGTCACTCAAATGATTAAGTAATCATTTGTGCGATTTTGTTTTTAATGTTTCTTTATCCTTCTAGAATCCAAAAGGGCCACATGTTTGCTCACTGCTTTACATTTAACCCTGTAAAGTGTCTAATAAATCACAAATGCTCAACTGTATATTTTGAGTGAACAAACTCATGAATTTGTGAACAGTAATTATAAATATGTTATAAATTATAAGTAAATATAAATAAATTAAAAATTAGCATCCAATTTGATTCAATATGACTGCTCTGTTGTTAAAAATTATGCTAATTATAAAATGGAATTTTAGATTTAGATTTATTGTTAGGTACTATTTATCCTATCATTTAAAATAGTTTTTTTCAGGGGCGTCTAGGTGGTTCAGTAGGTTAAGTGTCCGACTTTGGTTCAGGTCATGATTCACAGTTTGTGGGTTGTGTCAAGCCCTGTGCTGACAGCTCGGAGCCTGGAGCCTGCTTTTGATTTTGTGTCTCCCTCCCTCTCTGTCCCTCACCTGCTTGCTCTCTCTCTCTCTGAAAAATAAATTAAAAAATTCTTTAAATAGTTTTTTTTAATGGCAACTGCATTTTTTGTGTATGTATGTCTGTAATTCAGGAAAATTGACAAGTTAGAATGAAAGTTGCAAAATATATTAGAATTAAAAATAACAAATTTAAAAGTGCAGAAATTTAAGATATAACCTGGTACTTTTTTTCTAAATTATAAAATGAAAGGTAATGGAAAACAAAGAAATGTTATTATATCAAGGGTTTAAACACTCTATTTCAGGACACTTTTTAAAACTTATATTGGTCATGAGTTTCTTGATAATAATTTTAAACAGTTTAAAAGAAGTGAGAGGAGTAAATTTAGACTTAAGAGAGCCTAATGGGAGTTTTCACCACTGGTCAAGTGCTTAAAAGTCTGTTTTGACATTTAAAAAAATATTTAGTTGAGATTTAGTCTCAAAAGGATGCCTTTTCATTCTTAATCAATTGAATTTGTATTTGGCCTCCTTACATTTCCACTGGAAAAATTTCCAAGAAATTACAGAGGGTTCAAATGCAGTGAATAAATATTTGATCATCCCAGGTTGACATAAGTTAAATTGTAACTCAGAAATATTGTTGAATTGAATAAGGGTGTCTAGACATATTTCCATTCAAATCTATCCTGATTCAGGATGAGATATATTACACTGATGAATGCTTGGACAACCACAGAACAGCAGAATCATGACAGAGTGATTCCAATCATTCCTCTCAACTAGTTTCTGTCAGTGAACACACATCACTTCTCTCAGGCACTGAGAATACCAGTAAGTGCTGTCCTGTGAGACAACTCTGGATCCGTGATTTCCCTCAGAGTTGAAGAATCTACGTGGAGATTATATTGAAAGGTAAGACACAAAATTCCCATCTTTGAAACAAAGTTGTGCCAAATATGAAGTTACTTTCCTTTATACTTTTCTTAGAGTGATCCCACTCAATGAAAAGTAAATCTTGTTGCTATATTTGATGATTTTATTGCATATATAGTGATCTTATTATATATATATTATTATATATATTATGTTATATATATTATATATATTATTATATATATATTATGATCTTATTATATATAATGTTATATATTTACACACAAACATGTATATTATATATTTCTCTGTTCTAATAAGTTTTATAACAAAGCATCCAGCCAGTCTTTTTAAACGTTTCATAATAATAATTAAAAGCAACTATGTATGTATATATATCATCTATTTTTCTGTTTTTATTTATCTTCATATACTTTGAAATAGCTAATTTTAGTTAGACAGTTGTTAAACCAAAAATATATAGAATTTCATAACAGAGAGAAATGTTCACATTTTTAGGTAAACCTTATTGTTTTCAAGCTGTAAAAAATGATATTAATATATTTGTTAATAATGATACATAGTCATAGTAAACAAAATAAACTGTTTTCTGAGAATTTATGCTTTTTAAATCTATTTCCTACTATATTTTATATCATTCATTAGATACTATGCTTTCAAAGATAAACATTTCAAAATAATTTTCTTTAGGTATGTGTGTGTGTGTTTGTGTGTGTTTTAAAGTTTTTCTTCAGACAAAACAAGCTTAAGATATAAGTTAAAGATTAATAAACTGTTACTAGGTTGGGAGTAATATGCCTGTATTCCAGATATATGCTGAAGTGCACATATGTATTGTTCATATTCATGGAGTCTCAGAAAAGCAGAGGAGTGTTTTGGTATTATAGGTGTAACATCATCCTCAGACCTAGCTACCTAGATGATCTTAACCTGGTTTCCCAAATGGTTTGGGAAAGTAGAAAGAGAATGAACCTACCATAAACAATTTGGCAAGAGGTGACTGACAGATTTATGTTAATAACCGTTATCACTTATGGCCAGCATCATAACTAAGTGCTGTATTTGTATTACCTTCTATAATCCTCAAAAAGTACTTTGACAATGATAAAACTATTTATACGGCAAAGATGTAGAAACTGGTCCAAATCTGATAGTGAGTAGTAAATGACAGAACCAGGATTTAAGCCCAGGAAAGTCTTCCTCAGAGGCTGTGCTTCTTTCATGGCCCTTCATCTCCTAGCAAGCTGTAATTCTACTTTTGAGGTATTTTGGTTGAAATTGTCAATAGTGTCTGAATCTAAAAAGTTGAGGCCCATAGTTTCAAAGTGGGTCTCCGTTACAACATTTCGTCATCTGAAACCACCTTCAAAATAAATTAAAGTCATTCCTTTTCTCTTCTATATTTATTATCTGTACTTGATATCCTAGTTTTGAATACTACCATATGTCAAAATTTTATTTTAAATTCTACTCCCTAAGTGTATCATACTTACATTGATTATAAGTGTTGTTATAAGGATAATTTCTTTTCCCTTAATAAAGGAAAAGATCTGCAAATATTAAGGCATTAGTAGTAGTAAGTTCTTGGATCACAATTTATGAATCACTGTAATCTTTTATTAAAATTGTATCACCAGTAATTAACAAGTCATAAGTTTTCTTATCATAATAGTGGAATTATACTATGGGTTGTAATCTAAAGCGTTACTTAAAGTCAGATTAACTCTATACTTATTTATTCTTAAAGCAACCATGTGATTTTTTTCAGAGGATAAGTATCAAGAGATCATTGACTATAAAACAACAATTAATGCCTCTACCGAAAATTTTCTGACATATTTGTCTACTAATAAACTGAAATTCAAAGTGCAAAACACATTTAAAAAACCATTCTTCTCCACATGGTATTCCATTATGAAACTGCAGCAATGAACATGACATTAGTTGAACAAACATAACACTATAATCAAGCATCTGCTTGACTTCCTGCATTGCATACACAACAGAGATTTGTTATAGCTTTTTTTTTTAGTATTCTCAATAGGTTTCTGTGTTTATAAAGGTCCAGAAATTATCTTTGGAACTTATCCTCCATATGGCACTAGGAAATGTGGCATAAGAACCTTTCCGACACAAAAGATACACAATTCTTTTTTTTTCAAAAAATTGCTTTAAATACAAAACTATCAAACGACTGTTAGGACGACATCAACTTCTGTTCAATCTCATCAAAATTGATTGAGTTGTCTGTATATGTAAACTTTAATTCTCAAAAATGCGCAAAGGCCAGCACATTTCTTTCCTCAAGTTCTAAATGTTAAACACAACTTAATTATATTTTTAATAGCAAATTATTTCAGACTTAGGATGTGTTCTTGTTCAGCACAGGGCGAACAGCATGACATTACTGAATCAACATGACCCAAATTTTGGTTCTTTTATTCACAAAAGAGAAATAAAATACAGATATCCCCTTTGCTGGATAATTCTTGTGTAGATAAGTGACCTGGATAGTTAAGTTTAAAAAATCTCATGGAAATTATATATTTGGGCATTCTTTGGGAAGATTTGCCAAATTGCATGATTTAACTCTTGTCTGCAATCTATTTTTCCTGTGTAAGCACAACCTGAGTCAATAATTGTTAAATAAGCTTATATTTAAAACATATTAGAGACACTTACAATGTAACCACCTTCATTCTATTTTAACTTCTTAAAAACTGCATTCTAAAATGCATTGAATAATATCAATAACAAATAACATTTATGTTTTAATGGGCTTATGTGCACACACATTCTTATTTTTGATTTTAGAAATATAGCCTTTAAAATATTAGAAAATATAAATTATTGCATTTAATTTGTACGTAATATCACTCCTAAATAACTTAAAGGTCTCCACCTTCAATATATTGAAACCAACTAAATAAACTGTCAATTACGTAAAACCCACTTGTTATGCAATACAGGGAGATTATTCAGACACCACACCAGCAAAAAGTAGTTTCTTCCTTACATGGGTAACAAAGTGATTAACTTGCTAGTTCAACGTGAAGGAATACATATGGTTCCAAGTATGTATGGTTTCTTAAATCTAGGCAAGACACATGGCCAGATATTTCAATTAATGTGTAGCAAGCTCACAAAATCAATTTCTTATCAGTCAAAAACACTCATACAGTAAATTTTATTTTCAAACCATAATCTCTAAATTAAATCTGTGTACCTAAAAAATACAGTACAGAAACTCAGTCATTGGGTTTTCTCCCTGATAGCATTTTCACAAATGGCACAAGGCTTTGTATGCTATATATAGCCTACACTATTTGGTTAGATTCTAATCTTCCTAGAGAACATCATTATCTCTTTCCATGGCAAATAAAGGACCAAAGTGTTAATTTCCTCCTTAAAGTAAGTACTAGGTTTGAACAGTTTTGACATTCTATCTTCCAGCAATTTATCTGGGAACTTTTAAGCAATTATAAAGAGAATCTCTGAATCTGTATACTTATCCAGACTTCTTGGTAATAGAAATTAATTATCTAAGAATATAAAATTGTCGGGAAAATCATGTTATTATAGAAAATAGTGGCACTTTTCAGTAAATCCGTATAAAGGGACTTTGTAGGAATTGAGCTTGTCTGACCAATGACACTCAAGATAATCACATTTTCAATGAAAGCTCTTTGACTTGAATATAAAATACAATCATCTGTTATATTCAGGTTGAAGTTCTTTCTGTATATTCCAATTTCTTTACACTGAATCTTTTTTCTCCTAATATCCTCATTCTTACCTTACTCACACTACACACGAGACTATAGTAATTTAAGTGTTAGTACCTTTTCTCTATACTCAATGGTAATGGACCAAAATAGTTAAAGGAACTGAAATACTTCAATAGCCTTGCCTTAATATTTTAATATTCAGAAAATTACAATTTCCATGCCAGATAAATGTGCTGTGTTTGCTGTTTTTTAACATTGCAAATGTTTGAGATATGTATATAAATGCTATATACACTATCCAGTGGTGTTCTCTCTTGCAACTGACTAATAAATTATACAAATCTATTGTAAATTCAGATCGTTGGGACCAAGATGATGTTTGATGGTTGATACAGGATATAAAATTGTATCTCAAGCAGACAGGAAACAGAAAATTATCTGAGATAATACATTTAGAGTTGTTAAAATCATTTTCCTACAGCCTTCTAAACATGTAATCTTTTTAGTTGATTCCAGCACTGTCAAATGGGATAAGAATCTTTTCTAGAGCAAGAAAGTGAGTCAGTCTAGGGAAGGGTTAAAATACATTTAAAAAAATTTTTTTTTGTAGATGGAGACAATAGTTTCTTGATAATCTTTATATTTTGGAAATATCAACATTCTAAGGAAATGATTTAAAGTTACAGAGAGTTAAGAATATTTCTTCCCTTTTCATGTGATCATTTATTCTATTTTAATCAAATTTAAAGTTTGATAAAAAAAAATGAAACAGTGCCTCACTTTAAACACATTAATGCAAACCAGATAAAACTTCATCTTAAATGGTTAACTAAATAATAAACACAGTTTCATATAAAGTTGTGTTTAAAAAGGTCAGTTCATTAGAAGGAGCAATAAATGAGGCAGGTGTTTTCAATAACACATAAACTAAAATTCTTTTTTTGCAATTTAAGAAAGAACTATCAAAGTACTCTTATGATTAAAAGTAAAAATATCAGTTTTTTTAAAGTTTATTTAAAATTTTTTTTAACATTTATTTATTTTTGAAAGACAGAGTGAATCAGAGCATGAGCAAAAGAGGGGCAGAGAGAGAGGGAGACACGGAATCCAAAGCAGGCTCCAGGCTCTGAGCTGTCAGCACAGAGCCTAACGTGGGGCTTGAACACACGGACTGTGAGATCATGACCTGAGCCAAAGTCAGATGCTTAACGAACTGAGCCACCCAGGTGCCCCCAAAATATCAGTTTTTAAGTGCCAGTATTTTCATACTTCCTAGGATTTTTGTAAAAAAAGGGCATTTTTGATAACATAAGACACAAAAGGAAATACCACAGTCAACATAAATAACTCCTGGGATTTAAACATGAATACCAGGGGATCGTCCTCAAAACTAGGGGATGATCATGAAGGATTAGTGCCAAAATTGCAAATGACCCTGCCTAACACATGGTGCTTCCTAACTCATGAAAATTCTCAAAAGTGCAATAAATAAGTTAATGAACATTCAGTATTGTATGGATGATCCTCAAAATAAAGTAGGAAAACAAAGATGTTATGGAAAGAAGTATGTGAAGTTTATGATGTTCACTGATCACACAAATCTTCCATATGGCTATATTGGACACTATGTGTAGCAAAATATTTGTGATGGGATCATACCTAAGGTAACCTTGCTATATCAGCCTTTTACAATGCATAAAATTCAATGAAATCTAAGCACAGATTCGTACAAGTAGAGATATCATTCATTGCAATATCTTAATACATTCAGCATAGGGAAGGAACAATAAAAATAGTGCACCAACCTGTCAGAGTAGCACCTGAAAAATAGTCCATGATATTTTATATATTGGATCCAATTTTGGTAGTTTTCAAGGGTACAATCAAGAATAAGAACTAGTCACTGTCCCCAAACAGCCATTCCCTCAGGTACTATTAAAAAGCAGGTAGACCCCATCCAAACTTACTCCAACATTACGTATTAATGCAAAATAAAAAGGAATTATGAAGAGAACATGAAAACATGAGCAATTATTCTTAATAGATAGAAATAAAAAAATCTTCCAAAGAGAATGACATGTACTGTGTCTTACACAATGAGTCTCAGCTTATAGTATTTCCAACATGGAAAATGCCCAATTTCTCCCCTGAGCACAAACACGGTGGTTATCCCATCCCATTTATTGAGCATGACACAAAGGTACTTTGATGCCTATAAACACAGGTAGTCCTCAGAAAGGAGAAATTTGGTCCAGGTTTCCAGCTGAGAGGATTGCTCTGGTCAATTCCATTCTCACTGTCCCTGGCTCATCACATATTCATAAACACACAATCATCAATGTACTTTTGGAATTGCAACACAAAGACAAGTTCCATTTGTAGCATTTTGTTCCAGATGTCAGTTAAATGGTGGTTATAAAAGCACATGAATCACAACCCTCTTACCCACAAAATGGATATGCACACCATCTTATTCAAAGGGAGGTAGTCTCAATAACATATAAAAGTAGCTAAACCTCTCCAATAGGAAAGCAAATATAAAAATCAAGATTTTATAGCCTTCTTGATTGTTTTTAATGGTTCAAATCACTCTGCTACAGTACTTAACTTTCTGGTTGCATTATATTTAATAGCTTACCTTTCAGCACTGCCATAGTGCAGTGCTCCTGAAGACTGGTCCAGAAATTCCTTCCAAGAGTGGAAGGTACCAGAGAAAACATGGAAAATAAGTTTCACCTATGTGCCATTCCCTATTCATTTGTAGCACCTGTCTTGAGAGGAAATTTGAGGTCACATCCTGGCTCAGCAAGAAAGAGTATCAGGATGTGTTATGGCCATGAGTCAGAGGGAATGGAGCAGAAAGAGGAGATGAAAGCATTGCTTGCCTAGGTCATGCCAGCTCCAGAGATCAGAGTTAAAAAACAAACAAACAAAAAAAAAAACAATGAAAAGTGTACTGAGTTCAGAGGCAAGAGACCAAAATCTGTTTCACTTTCAGGTTTCAAATAAAGCCCCAAATCCAGGCTATTTACCTCAAAAGTGATTGAACTGGGAATTAACTACAGTTCAAATACATGTCTCACAATAATAGACCCACATAATTTTAAAACCAGAATAGACATTGATAGTGATCCTGGTGAAATCTGCTCATTTCACAGAGAAACAGGCTCAGATGCACTTTGTGACTTATCATGAGAATCCCAGATGAACTGGACTAGAATATTTAAAACAAGTTTGGAAACCCTGCACAGCAATATTAGAATTTATATCAGAGAATCTAGTTACTAGGCCATAGCATAACAGGAAGGCTCCAATTTATAGGGCTGGGTCTTAGCTACTGCAATACAAGGATATAAGGGATGGATCTAACAATGGGAACTTGAAAAATAAGAACTTGATTTAGAAATTACTTTTCATGCCCAATTACTTTTCTTGATTTATAATTACTTGATTTAGAAATTACATGCCTGGGTGGCCCAGTCAGTTAAGTGTCCGACTCTTAATTTCAGCTCAGGTCATGATCTCAAGGTTGTGGGATCAGGCCCTGAGCGGCGTGTTGAGCATGGAGGCTGCTTGGGATTCTCTCTCTCTGCCCCTCTCTCTCTGCTCCTCCCCCACTTGTTCTCTCTCTCTCTCTCTCTGAAAATAATAAATACACTTAAAAATTAGTTTTAAGATAACGATTAAAATCACAGGACTTTTAAATATACTCTCCCTCCCTTGTTAGGGCTACAATTAGTCTCAGAAAAGTGATGAAATGAAGTAGGGGTTAAATGAAAGTAGACTAACGAAGAAATGAGGCTCAAGAGTTTGACAAAAACTTCTCCTGTAGTAGGCATCTACATTTTTAGGCTGCTCGGCTCATCTATTCACTCTCCTGATGGCCACAGCCACCCTAAAGTCCTTTCTCTCTCTGTCCCTATGATCTGAAGAGGTCCTCACCCTAGGCTTCAGGAATGGAGTAGCCCGATAGCCAGTATTTCCATTATTATTTAAGGACATGAAGGTAACAACTTGAATGTATGAATAAAAGTGACAATGTGAAGTAAATGATACTCCTCTTTTATAGCAGGATATCAATCAATAGACATCGAAGCTGAGAAGGCTTCAATAGGCAATAAACTGAGAAGTGAAGGCATAAACATATTTTGTAGAAGATAGGTTGGATTAGAGAGCTCTTTTAATTAAAGACTCATGTGTGTCTTAAGCTCTGAGAAATTGTCAGACCTTTTATTATTTCCTTTGCTAAAGTTTGTCTTATCCTTTCTTCAGTAAGACTTCTATTACATGGATGTTAGTTTCTCCATGTCTAGTCCTGTTTCTCTGTTCTCATAATTTTTGTCTTAACTTTAGTTCTGCAATTCCTGGGTTATTTTTTACCACTTTTTTACTACTATATATTATCAATTCAACTTGGGACTAATATTGATTAAATGATAAATATATTTTATTGGAGGAGAAAAATACATTAGGTGTGTCTGGCAGGAACCATCAAAAGTATGAGCAGGTGAATTCAGGAAATCACTTGGGAAAACAGACAATATAGTGAGACTGCATAGGGGTTCCATCGCTATATTAATGACATTATAATGTGAAAACCACATGAGGCAATTAGGATCAGAAAACACATTGGCTACCTAGTTTCACGTTGCGATAAAGCATGGGAAGAATTTGGGAGAGGTTTTGGCACCGATGAAGGAAAAGATCACAAAAGGGTGAAATTGTGTTATAAAAAGGATGATTGTGTTGAGCTGATCGGCTCAGAATATCTTCACTTCTTGAGTCCTGATGTATCTTCCACTGATTTGTTAATAAATTTGATATTTATAACCTCCCTGTTCCTTGTGTGGTCATCTTGGTAGGGGTGGAAACCCAGGAATGGAGACTATGCTCTCAATCTTCTGGTGACTTTTAAACATTGGCTTTCATTCCTGACAATTACAGCTATTGTCTTGATGCCTCTTGCTACAAAATGAGAGCAAAAACAGGGGATAAAGGTAGGAGGAATTGAGCAGCACAAAGGTTTAAAGACATATTGAAGAAGAAAATTTTTTGTGGTATGATAATTTTTCTGTACACAGAAGCCTATTCTACTTGTTTTTGTTTGTTTGAATGCAAACTTTTTCAGAATCTCTTTGAAGATATAAGCTAGACTTTTCCCTTCAACCTCTTTTCTCTTCCTAACAGTATCATTTTCCAGGCCATTGTTCTATTTATTCAACTTTGTGCTTTGTATTATTGGCTCTTCTCCAATGACTGATTATTCTTAAATGATCCTCATGTTTTTAGAGAGCAATGTTGATTATCTCAGGTAGCTTGGCCCAGGTTTTGCCTGCCAGCCATTACAACCTCCTTAGTTCATACAAGACAGTTCAGAATTCCCTATATCTGTGGGTGGAGGGGCAGAGCAATCTCCAAGAATTATTCCTGGTGGCACAGATGGGGTATAGGCAGAAAGGTGACATCAATTTTCACTCTCAACAATTCCTTTCAGGCGGATGCCAGAGTTCCCTTTAAGAGATTTTTTTCTTGGCTTTATTTGGGCTCAAATGCCAATGGGGAATAAGGAGCCCAATTAGGGTAACCTTTGGAAAATCACATCTAACTAAACCAGTCACTGAGACTGACACTTCCTTTCTGGGAAGGGTATAGGATATCACCACAAGGAAGAGCTGCCATTTTTGCGGAAGCCTGCTCTGATTCTGCTTTGAGAAGTTCACTCCTAATTTATAGAATTCCCGTGCCCATCCTCCTCACCCCAATCTCACTGGTTGTATTGTCAATACACTGGGTTTTAAGGAGGTCGATGAACAGGAGTTAAACAACTTTATCTGATCTATGAGTTTCATCAAGATATTGAAACTTGTAAATAGTTTTAACTTGCCTGCACTTATTCCTAAGGTATCTTAAGTATATACACCTCATACTTTTTTGTTTTTAATCAATTTCTTTGATAACGTAGTGGGTAAAAAGCAGATTCAAGGTGGGGGCAACAACCAAAATAATTCATTTATGTTTCAGGGAGATTCAGTTTTCTTATTTGCAGACTTACTTCACAGAGTAGCTTGAAAATTATATAAAGCAATAGTTTGAATGTGCTTTCACTGGAAAATTATTTAATCTATAAATTGAGGGTAATACTAGACCTCATTTCAAAGAGTTGTTATGAGGATTAAATTTATAAATTCATGTAAAGTGCTTAGAGCAGCATTTAGCTCACAGAAAGCACTAAAATCAACATCAATATTATTACTCTTTTTGTAAATAAACTGTAAATATGAAAGTTACTTCTTTAAGCATGAAAAAAGCCTAAATAAGGAAAAAGAAATAATGGAAAAATGGATAATCAGGAGACTGGATAATTTGCTTCTGAAATAAGCAGGAGTTGGCTGTAAAGTATGCTGATGTCCTATAAAGCTGGGGCTGTAGATAACTGACACGCCCCAGGACACAGGAAGTATCAATTTAGCAACATAAAGTTTGCGATCTTAAAATGCTGACAAAAGATCAGAGCTACAGTAAACAAAGCAGAAAAACTGGAACTCGTGAGTTACTTCATGGAATTGAAAGTGCTATCCCTATGATCCTTTTGTTCTTATTTCTACCAGTAGTTTTCTTGAAAAGCACAGAGGATTAAAATGTATGAAAATTCCACATTGAGAGCACAATTTCCATTTAATTTTAATTTCCTAGCAGTTCCTAAAGATATGGCTGAACAGAGAGTATAAGATGGTATAGCTGCCATGTTCACTCTGCATGCAAAATGAACACTAATTCTAGAAAAACAATATCCATTTCCATTTTTATTGATGCCTTAGCATCAGCACATATCATAGGGCGCATACACACACACACACACACACACACACACACACTTATACATAGATATATACATACTTTGTGAACTGATGTTTTAGCCTGGAACAAAAAACAAAAATGGCAGTCTTAACTTAGAAAAAAAAATCAGGACACTAATAATGTCAAATCAGATGGTAAGTCTTATTTAGAATTGATTTAACTCAGAATTTTGAACAACTCTTTGTGATTGTTTAAAAGAACTCAGAAGCAATGTGTTTATTGCTAATTCTCTATGCTGATATTACTTTTCTGATTCTAAATATGCAATAAATCCACCTAGATAATACTGATTTAAAATGATTACAGGGTGTCTGGGTGACTCAGTTAGTTAAGTGTCCACCTCTCGATTTTGGCTCAGGTTATGATCTCATGGTTCATGGGACCTAGCCCTGCATCAAGCTGTGCCCTGTCAGTGAGCAACCTGCTTGGGATTCTCTCTCCCTTCCCCTCTGCCCCTCCCCAACTCATGCCCATGTGCTCTCTCTCTCTCTCTCTCTCATAAATAAATAAATAAATAAATAAATAAATAAATAAATAAAAGATTAAAATGATTACAAATCAAAGAGATTTTTACATGAAGAAAACTTGTCATGATATTTCAGTATAAATTACTTGAAAAAACCCCAAATCATATGTTCATATTAAAACCTCTTTTAAGATCTCAAAATATTTCTTAGTTTGTTATCTCATTAATTCTGATAATTATCCTGTGCAATAAACATGAAACAGGATGATTTAAAAAAATGATTTCTGAAACAGCCTGCAAAAATGACATTGTCAAGTCAGATGAGATAAGTGTTTATTTATAAAATTGTGCAGCTTATCAACAAAACTCAAATGGCACAAATAGCAGCCAGGACCAGCACTTTCATTTTCCCTGCCTTCATTTCCCTCCCTCTCCCTCTTTCTCTCCTTCTTATTGCAATCCCTAGAGGGAGGCGGCTCCTGATTTATACATAATATTTAAATAATATTTGAACAATCAACTGGAGGTTCTAGATGGAAGAAAGTTAGACAACTCCAAGATTCATTTTCCTTCATATGTGATATACTAATAAAAAGTATTGAGGAAGCAAAGTTTTTATTTTTTGGTAAAACAAATGCATTTTTACATACTCCAGATGATCTTCTTAGGCACATGACTATGAATACAAACTTGAAAAAGTAGGAACTCTAATGTGCTTCTAGACAGTCATGTATCAGATGTATTTAAAGTGAAGTACATATTTCCTTGGGATGTCTTGTACTGAATGGAAATGTAACCTATTTAAGAAACGATAGTCTAAATTAACCCAAGGCTTACATTCCAGGATGCGTGATTTTCATGAACTTCCTCCAAATAAATAAAGTGCCTTTGCCAATTCCAGAAATCCTTTTCCGTGTACTAGAAGTATGACCTCTTTCGTGTGTTGACAAGAAGAGGTTACACATTAGAGAGAACAAACTCTACCACAATAATTAGGTGGAATTTCCTCAAAAATATCCACTTCATAAGATGACAAATTCCTTCAACATATAGGAAGAAAAAAATAAAAGCATAAACCTTTTTAACACTTTCCTGAAGCTTATATTCTATTTTAATTTTTAATTCTTTAATTTATTTTGAGAGAGCCTGCAGTGTGCGCGCACCCCCTCCTGAGCGGGGGAGGGGCAGAGAGGGAGAAGAATCCCAAGCAGACTCCATGCTGTCAGATGTGGGGATTGATCTCACAAAACCTGAGACCATGACCTGAGCCAAAATCAAGAGGCAGATGCTTAATTGACAGAGCCACCCAGGTGCCCCACTAAAAATAGAATTATTTTTTAAAGGAAAAGGAAAAAGAGGACTTGCATCATTTAAGTTTTGCTGATCACGTGTCTATTATGGAAATTACCAAACTGTCTTTTGTTAAATATTTAAAACTGCAATTATTTTTTGTAGGAGATAGTTTAGATAGTATATCTGTGGCAACTGGTGATACACGATGTACAAACACATGCACACATTTTGTGTGCTTTGCATCTGTTCTGATGACATTCGGTTTGCCCATTTTGATAAGCATCCTTTCATTACTAAAAAACAAGCTATTATGGAAGAAAATTACATGTCCTTGGTACTTATATTGTAGCCTGGGCAGAATGATGCTAGCAGATTATTCTAATGGATATTTCTCCCACATTCAGAACGCGCAGACCATTTCTTCTTCCAAACTCTTAGATAACTATTGCGACACTGTTCTCTCTACATTTACTATTGTCACAATGCTCTTTAGTTTATTATGATATTCTCCCAGCTGAATTTTGCAAGCATATATATGGCTATTAGATAATGAAGAAAACTGTTTTTTAAGCGTAGAGTATGTCTCCCTGAGTGCAGGCACTGAGACTTCATTATTTCTTATAAAGTGCTTGCAATGTTATTCATAACAAGCATGTCCCAAGCTATGAAAGATTTTTATACATGCATACACGCTGTCAATTATATCTTTCCTGACCTTTCTTATCCTCATCTGGGGCAACTCTTTTCTTACCCATTCTGACTCCATGAAATTTCCCCAAACACAGCACCACTTACTGAGTTCAGATGTGAGTAGGAAGAGAGTCTACTACCTTCTTCCTGACGCCCACACCCAAACAGGCACTGTACTGCATCCTTCCCCTTGCTCTCGCTTCTTACCTCTCCCAGCTCAGTTTATTTCAAATCAAGCAATATCATGTTTTGTACGTATACAGTGATTCTTTCAACTTTTCCAACCTTCCAAATTACTGAGGGGAGATGGGATGTCTCACTTTTTAGATTTATAACTGTGTTCCAGAGAGTAACCAACACTGTGCTGAGAAGCAAAACATATAGCAACAATATTTGTTTAAAAGACTAAAATAATCCTAAATTTTAGGAAAATATCATCAACAATTTCAAAAGCCATTAAATATATCCCCAAATTTCTACACTTCTCCAGCTTCTGCCTTAAAATACACTCATTGTCAGCATAAAGATAAGTGTGTAAATAAATTCATGTTAATACCTCAGTAAGGTTGTCGAAAATAAATAATTCCTATTCAAATGATACTGTTTTACCTATTTGATTTAAAAAGCTGTACTACACTAATCTAATTACACCAGCTGATTAGTAATACTAGTGACATTTTTGGTAATCTAGAGAAGGTTGAGATCCCCAGGGTTTGAGTCCTAGCTTTGTCACTGTAGCCTTGGGACACTGGGAAACTCACTTAAGCTTCAGAGTCCTGCTTCTCTCATATGCAAAAAGCTATAGCACTGAGCTTAACAAACTAGTTATAACCATTCAAAATGGTGTTTGTAAATAAAAGACAGTATCCATACATTTTTTTCAAAAGCTTATGAAAATTAAGATATATTGGATAGAAGTGACATAAACTATAAGAATTGTACAAAGTACTATTGGATTTTTTCTTTTTTCTTTTCTTTTATTATTATTTTTATTATTATATATATATATATATATATATATTTTTTTTTTTTTTTTTTGAGAAAGAGAAAGAACAAGCAGGAGCAGGGAACCCAACTCAGGGCTCAGTCCCATGACCCTGGGATCTTGACCTGGGCTGAAATCAAGAGTTGGAGGCTTAACCAACTGAGCCACTCAGGCATCCCAGTACTACTGTTTGTGTAGGTTGGGTTGACCTTTGCTAATTCATTCTTATTCTACCGAATGGGGTCATCTTTCTAATATACACTATTTATCATGTAACTTAGCTACTTAATACTTGTCAATGGCTCTTTTTTTGTTAAGAGAAAAAAGTCCATATCTTGACACCCACACTTAATTCTCACTGACCCCCTCAGTTAATATGCCCTGTGATATATACATCCAGAATGAAATACTTGGGGCTCCCTAAAACATACTACACATGTTCAACTTCTAGGCCTTTGTTACTGCTGATTCATTTTGCCTGGCTTTGTCACTTTGTCAATCTTAATGAATCCTATTTATTCTTTGATTCTCAGCTTAAATGTCACCCCCACTTGGAAAGCTACCCTGTAGTTGATTACATATCTCAAATTTACCTGTATTTGCATATTTTATAACACTGCATCAAGTCATTAATATAGTTCTGAAGCTGTCCCTAGATATCCTGGAAATCAAGGCCAATTCCTTACCTATTACTTTAATCCAAGGGCATAGCAGTATTTGTTAAGTAGAGGTCTTATGGCAAACATAGTGAGTAAGAGTACAGGCTCTGGAAACAGACTTAGGCTGAAATCTCAGCTCTATTACTTATTTGTTGTTATCACTTGTGATATTCACTTAACTTTTCTAAGATTCTACTTTTTTATAGATAAAATGAGAATAACAACAGATGAAGGTGTTGTGCTAATTAATATCTTAGATATTAGCTATCTTGATGTGATGGTGATAATGATAATGATGACAATGAAAATATTCAATAAATAATTGTTCAATAAAAAGATGATTAAATGAAATAAAGTCACTAGTATTAAAACTTGTTTCAGGGCACCTGGGTGGCTCAGTCGGTTGAGCGTCCGACTTTGGCTCAGGTCATGATCTCAACGTTTGTGAGTTCGAGCCCCGTGTCAGGCTCTGTGCTGACAGCTTAGAGCCCAGAGCCTGCTTCGGATTCTGTGTCTCCCTCTCTCTCTGCCCCTTCCCCGCTCATGCTCTGTCTCTCTCAGATTCTCAAAAATGAATAAACATCAAAAAAAAAAAAAACCACTTGTTTCTATGGGACTAGGTTATCCAAATTCTAAATGACTTGTTTAAAACTAGTTCTTGCAACAGAGTTCATTTAAGTGAGGTCTGGTTACTACCATAACATTTATTTGACAGGTCTCTGAGGGAGCCAAATTGGATGGAGATGAGGAAGATGATGGTAATGATACCAAAAAGAAATTTACTTTCGCTCTTCAAGAAGTAGCCATCCTTTATAACAAAACTGTTGCCTGGTCATTTCTTATTGACCTAATACCAATTTTAGAGAAAGATAGGAAAAGTGGGAAATCTCTTCACAGATGAAGAAAGCCAACAGTTCAAACCCAATATATAATCTAGACAATTCAGCGGTTGAGAACATAGTGTTTTAACTCTAAAAGGCATGTTAAATATACTTACTGAAATAAATTTCAAGAATCTACCAATGAATTAATAAAAGGTGCAAACCACTGTTTGAACAGTTTTAAGAGGACATTATAAGCCTCACATAGTGAATATTAAGACAAGTGAATTTATTTATTTTATTTTTTTATTTTAATTTTTTTCCAATATATGAAGTTTATTGTCAAATTGGTTTCCATACAACACCCAGTGCTCAACCCAAAAGGTGCCCTCCTCAATACCCATCACCCACTCTCCCCTCCCTCCCACCCCCAATCAACCCTCAGTTTGTTCTCAGTTTTTAAGAGTCTCTTATGCTTTGGCTCTCTTCCACTCTAACCTCTTTTTTTCCTTTCCCTCCCCCATGGGTTTCTGTTAAGTTTCTCAGGATCCACATAAGAGTGAAACCATATGGTATCTGTCTTTCTCTGTATGGCTTATTTCACTTAGCATAACACTCTCCAGTTCTATCCATGTTGCTACAAAGGGCCATATTTCATTCTTTCTCGTTGCCACGTAGTACTCCATTGTGTATATAAACCACAATTTTTTTATCCATTCATCAGTTGATGGACATTTCGGCTGTTTCCATAATTTGGCTATTGTTGAGAATGCTGCTATAAACATTGGGGTACAAGTGCCCCTATGCATCAGTACTCCTGTATCCCTAAGAGAAGTGAATTTATAACATTCTTTAAATGAGGGATTTGTTAAAAAGAACTTGAAAAAAAAGTGCCATTACAAATTCTGTTCTGTGTGAAAAGAAATTACAGGCCAAAAGATCTTGCAGTATTTTTTTTTTTTTCCAACAAAAAGTTTTTTCTGCCCTTCAGCTGGCTATTGACTGAGGCAGCAGGGCGGGGGGGTGGGGGTGGTTGGGGAGGAAGAGTGCATTGGATAATGGAAGATGTGTTAAAAAAAACATTAAAAAGATGATTATGATCTGGTTAGCTACTGAAGGTCCAAATTGTGAAAAATTATTGATGTTAATGATGGTAATCATGACAGTTGAAAAGAATCTAAATAACAAAAAGGCAACACCACTTATGAAGTATCATAGTGCAATTTGTAATGATTAGTGGAAAAGCACACTAATATATTCGATGCAATATTTTGAAGGTCACTCGACTATCAACTTGCTATAATGCCATTCAATTAAATACACAGTAAAAATCTAAGATTATTTATAGAAAGAATTTCGTAGTGCTTGTGGAATAGTATATTACAAATCCTGGCTGTATGTACAAGCAGAAATGCCTGATCTAATGCACCATTAAGCAACTGTAGCTTTGCTTTACATTTTTTATACATTAAACTAATTATGATGAGGTCTGGTCTTACTAAGAACTGCATATTTAATCTTTTTTAAGAGCCTATCAAATTGAATCACGAGATACAACTTGTTTACGCTATAAGCAAACACATGCAATATTAACAATGTATAATATCTTGGCTTAATTAGAAAAAGTCCATGTTATCTTAAATACATTTAGGAGTATAATACCACATAGTTCTAATTTGAAGTTGTCATTTAATTATATTTTAAAACTAATTTATATGACTTGGAACTGCTTCTCTCTCTAATACACAATGTTTTTCCATTGACCCAGTTAAAACTAGATTCTACTAAAAATGAAAGAGAGAAGAAGGATAGAGTGAGGCTTGAAGGAAGAGAAAGAGTGGCGGTTGAAACCATAGACAAGAAGTCACTGAAATATGATTTTCGGACAAGGTCTTGTTTATCAAATCAGTCGGCTGAATTGTACCCTGCTAGGACCTTTTCTACCATTCTTGCTCTGGATTGTAGCCTCAAGTTCTATAAGTGAGATCTACTTTTTCAGAAAAGGATACATTTTCAAAATTCTCTCTCTCTCTCTCTCTCTCTCTCTCCAGGGTATCATGCAGGATATACAGGCAAAACACTTGAATCTCTTAATATTATCCTCAAATTTAAGTAGTCAGGTAGTAAAGAAGGTACCCGAAGGCAACACATATCCATATAGCCTGGACTTCATGAACTCTGTGTTCTTTCCTTTCCAAAGGTATTGACTCTGCTCTCTGCAACTTAGTTTTCCAGCTTAAGTTCAAGGACAATGTTCAATAGTTACACCAAAAATAATATATACCTGGACTCCTCAAAAATCAATAATCAAGTATACATTTTCAAGTGGGACCTTCAAACTTGTTTAGTTAATTAAGCTTTTTTTTTTTATCAATAGCTTGAAATCATACAGATTAATGTAAAACACTTAATTTCTGGACAAGGGAAAAACAATCATATAAGAATTTAATCTTACCAAAAAACCCAAAAGAGGTAATAAAGGTTGTTTACCTTCACAAATTGTGACACCATTTCCTGAAAATCCCATGTTGCAGTAACAGGCTTCAATTCCATTTCGTATTTCACATTTTGCATTTGGAAGACAAGGTGTCTTGGTGCAGTTCTGAGTGTAGGAACAATTCAGCAAAGTGGAAAAACCCACTACGGAAGATAGAGAAATATACCTTTTCAAAAAAAAGGAAGAAAGAAAAGAAAGAGAAAGAAAAGTCTCTCCCCTGCCCCCCCCATTGTTGAGTCATACTATAGTAAACACAAAAACCCTTCTTTCTTTCCATCTAGATAAATGGATTATGAGAATTTCCCAAGAGAGTATTTAGCTAACTAACAGCACAAGAGCAAGTAAGCAAAAAGATGAGCACTTTCTTCAATGTCAGTATTTATCGAGTAAATCTCAACAAAGCTATAATGTAGTAAACAACCCAGGTCTATACAGAAAAGAGTATTCCTAGATCACCGGATTCTTGGTTCTGAGACGAAATATTGTTAAAGGGGATTGCATGATTGTAAAGCGATTTCTCGCCTCTGCGAATGATTCTGTGCAGAGATCAAGGTGACTTGATGGTCTGGGTCTTATCAAATTCAAATCTCTGTAATTTTTATGATGAAGAGCAACATATCATAACATCAGGAGGACAAGTGCAATTATTGTTTTTTTCTGTAGTCTAATTTTCTTTTAAATTCTGCCTTTTCCATAGTAAAATTTATGCTACATGTTCCCCCAGTAGGAGAATTTAAGATAAACTCAACATATTGGTCAAAGATTGATCTTCTGGGAACGGACACCATACAAACACAACCAATAAAATGAAGCAGAAAAGAGAACGAGGCTTTATTTCGGAGTAATTGAAAACAAAGTTGGAAATGGTATTTTGTGGGCTGTTAGGAAACGATAAGGAAAAGCATGGGCCCATCCTTTTTTATTGTTGTCCCAGGTCTTCTGAAGTCACACCTGCTTGAGGATGGACAGTCAGGAGCCATGCAAATCATTGTTCTTAGAACAGTCATCTGAGATAAACTGTCCTTATCTGGTAACAAGAGAGTGTTAACATTTGATTCTAAATCTCGGCCTCACATAAGGCTGGATATACTGTCTAAACCAGAATTAATTCAGCTGCAAAGATGTGATGTATAACCCTTCTGCACAGCATCATCCAAATGGTATTTTAAATGAACCCAAAGTCCGGGCTGGCAGTCCCCTTAAAATGCCAGGAAGCCTCCCACAAGCGTTACCGGGTTGGATTTCCCAAATTTCTTGAGGGGAGATCAGAAAAAAAAGAAAAAAGGTCAAAGGAGACATTGGGGATTTTGCGGACTTTGTATTCAGGAATAAAAAGGTGACTTGGTCCCTGGGCCCTGCATATCCAATTCCAGAGTTGAAAGGCCAAGGAGAAAAAACATCCTGAGAAGTACCGCCGTCCATTCTTCTTGGAACCCGGGCCAAATCCGCTTGGCACGTGAGTTCCACCTCGGAAAAATCCCCTTCCCTGCAAGCCCCGGCCCCTCCGCGACCTCGCTGGGCACTCACCTAGGAGCGGGAGGAGTTTCATTGGCGGCGGCCGCGGTGCAGGCGGTGGCGGCAGTGCGGCTGGGTGTGCGGGCCGTGTCCCCGGGACGCAGCTGGGCGGCCGCGGCAGGGTCCCGGCTCCGTCCCCCGTGACGCGCCGCTTCCTCCGGACACTTTCCGGCCTCTTTTGTGTGAGCCTGTGGGTCAAGCCCTGAGTCTGCCGGTCACGTCCGGCCCCCGGCCGGTTGCTCCACGCCACCCTGACCTCCATCCCCGGCCTCTTGACCGCCGAGCACTCTTGCTGACCCTTGGAGGGATCATTGTGCCCCCGGGCTTAGCGTCCAGAGGGCCTCCCTCAAACCCCCAGCTGGGTAGCCAAAACAAGGGGGCCGCCCACGGAGTGTCCCTCCCGGGAGAGCATCCAGGACCGCAAAGGTCGAAGGGGTACTTCCGAAGTTCCCGGACACAGCGTTCTTTTGTTCACGAGCACATTTCCATGAAGCCTTCGCAGGTAGGCTGAGCCCTGGCTCCCGACGATGGGACACTCCTGGCCAGTGCCGAGTCCTCACCTTGTTGGGACTCAGGGTTTCGGAGGGCAGAAGGATACCTTGTCTACAGGTGAAGATTCGGCTTCGGATGACTGAGCAAAGAACAAGCAAACAAAAAAACAGTTTCAAAAGTCCACGCATTTGTTGGAACTCATCAAGTTGGTGCATCTTCTTGTGTGTAAATTATACCTCAATAGCGTTGATTTAAAGAAAAGAAGTGACTGAAATTTGTGCCATCAAGACAAGCTATTTTTCCTTTACACAGCTGGGCACCCCCTTGTTGTTTCATTTACATTCTGTTTGATTTAACAAACATCTACTGAGAACTGACTTTGTATACAGAGTACAATCACCAAGAGGAGCAAGCCCTGCCTGCCCCCCCCCCCCCCCCCGTGGGGCAACAACTAAAACCGGTCACAATGACACAAGTCACAAGGACCTAAGTACTTAGGTATAAATATATTTCCCTGGCTCTCTACTGCATTTGCTTAGACCCTTTCTAGCTTAACTTAACTCCCACCAGGAGCTCCTGAGAGTGGGTCTGCAATAGATGAGGGAAATGAGGAACAGAGGTAGTGTGTGAGTTGTCCGGTCACACAACTAGTCTTAAGTGGCTGGTTTGATTCAAACCCAGGCTGTTTTGCTCCTAAGTTAGTGCTCTTAGCACCTCAGAAGGCTGTTGGAAAAATGAGGGGTCACCAGTTATCCATTATCGCTATTCAGGGAGTTTGTAAAGGTGATTTAAATGCACCAAATGCCACGAAACATAAGTTTGGGATTTTGTTCTACTGTTATTTGGTTTTCTTTTAATGATTACTCCCCCCCCTTTTTTTTTTAACTAGACAGTGATTCAGTGAAAAAGTCTGGCAGCAGTCTAAATGAAGGATATTAAGGAGACATCAAAGGCAGGGAAGCCAGAATAGTTCAGGAAATAGACTACAAATGTTTCAACAAAGGTAGAGGTATTTGGATGAAAAAAAAAAAAAAGGGGACGGGCCGGGGGGAGGGGGGGACATAGTCCTGAAAGGATTAAAGAAGGACAGATTGATGTCTGATTGACTAGTTCAGGCTGAGAGATATATTTGAGACCCAGAGAGTAGAAAGGTTTTCAAGTTGTATGAATAGAGGAAGGTTGGAACCATTCACAAAAATTGGAAAAATAGGAGGAGTGGCTTTGTAGGGAAATAAATAGCGAGCTCAGTCTCATAATTTAAAATTTGAGGTGTTCCAATGGCCTGATTCCTTTTATGAAGAGTTTTCCCACAGTCATGGTATAGATTCATCATATGGAGTCATTGAACATACTCATCATTCAGAAGGCATAATAAATATAGAAATACATTGTTTTCTGAGACAACTTATAAACTGAAAGACAGTACCTACTTTTAAAATCATTGCCTTAAAATGGTTTGCTTCCTATGTCAGCCACACACGCTTACTCTTTACCCTTAAGATAACAGAAGATGAGCAAATAAAAATGATATATTATTCTTCTCTATACATTGTTTCAAAATTAACAAAAGTAAGTTAAAATTCAGTTTAAAAAATATTTTCCAAGGTTTCTTTTTTCACATGTGTATTTTTATAAAAAGTAAAATTGTATTTATATATCTTTATCAAGAAAATGTAGGAGAACATAAGGGTGAACATGAACTTTTAATGATGCTTACAGTTTAAGATTGCTCTGGTAAAAATCAAAATTACTTAAAAATTTATTTGAAATAGTCTATTTTCTTAAGGAATAGATATAAGATAGTAACTGAATAATTTTGCACCCATTGTCTTTACATTACTAAAAAAGAAGCATTGAGAATTTTCAATCCAAGAAAATATTTCAATTGTGAGAGAAAAGTGTATTTTAAAGAAGTATTCTCAAAGGGATATAGTTTTAAGTTTTACATTTAATCGGTCATCTTCACTTGGGTACCACTGAGACATGTCTAACTTTTAAAAATATAGCAATCACTTAGAGCTTGACTTTAGCCTAAGTATAACACATGGAAGTTAAGTCATTCTAAGCTGCCTACCCAGTTGTGGTCATAATACATTAGTTTGAACCCTCATTCTGCAATGTGGGGTCTTAGCAAATTAATGGTTAGTTCTATCTTGGGTCTATCTATAAGATGCAGAATCAAACAGGCTTTCCTTGAAAAGTTCTTAGTCAAGTTAAAGTTTGCATTGAAAAGTATTCACCGTGAAGATCTGGGTGTAGCTCAAACTTTTATCATGAATAGATTTTTTTTAACCTCTTTGGGAAACAGCTCACCCATTATAACATGGAAATAACAATGCATGCCACATTAGATCACAATTGTTAATGGTCATTAATATACATGTCAGAACTCTCAGGCATTCCATACCTTTAATATTCAACACATCAAAATATAGGAAATTCATGCACAGTTGAAATAAAGACCTTCTCCAAAGATGTATTTATCATGTGCAAAACGTATGCTGCTTCTGGACCTCCCTCATGAGGCCTCTGTGGGATTTTCTAATTCCTATCCATATATGTTAATAGTGTGATTGGATTCTAAGTGTTTGACCAGCTCTGTGACTATATTCTAAATATTGTCATTACACATCATTTGATTTTTCTTGACTTAAGGAAACTTTATTACCAGTTTGTTAGTTTAGGTGGTTCCTCATTCTTTTATATTATCTCTCTTCCCATAGGATTCTCAATAGGATTACAATTTGCTAAACAGATTTTTCCACCACAGGTTAATTTTTAGTCAATCCTAGCATTAACAACATATGCTTGGCAAAAGGGCTATAAAAAAAAAAGTAAAAACAAGAAAAAAGGAATTATGTGTAAGGATGGGAAGAGTAATATGATGGCAACATGCAACACTCAAACAAAGAAAAGCTTTACCAAAGTGGGACATCAGCCACTCAGTGTAAGACAACCTCTAGGAATGGGTAACGATTGGGTTTCCACAAGGTGGACTTCTCTGATGAGGATTCCTAACCTGGTATCTTAGAACTTGAAGGTAAGAAACATAGTTTTGCTTCTTTGTTTTCCCCTCCATGATCCCTCACACAGTAACTTGAGAAGGATAGGTATACAATAAAAGTTTGTGCTGATTAAATGAGTTAATAAATTAATAAATATCTAGACCAATGAATAGTAAAATTTATCACAAAAGGAAATCTTTATTTTGGGAGATCAGCTAGAAATTGTTTGCCTCAAATGTCTTTTAGGCTTCCAGATACATTTCATGTTATTGCAATATAGCAGATGTAAATATTTTGAATTTAAATTTGAAGAGAAGTCCAGGAAAATCTTTAGTTATTTGTAGAGTAATTAATGGTTCTCAAACAATAGGGAACTATGTCTTTTTGTCTACTGTTAAACTAATGGTCTTAAATAATCAATATAGAAATGCTACAATTTTGGGGGTGTCTGAGTGGCTCAGTCAGAAAAGCCTTTGACACTTGACTTTGGCTCAGGTCATGATCTCACAGTTTGTGAGTTTGAGCCCCCTGTTGGGCTTTGTGCTGACAGCACAGAGCCTGCTTATGATTCTCTCTCTTTCCTTCTCTCTGCCCCTCCTCGCTCATGTGTGCTCTCTCTCTCTCTCAAAATAAATAAGTAAACTTAAAAAAAATAATATTAAAAAACAAAGAAGTGCTACGATTTTCAAACTTAGCTATCTGGAAACTTGTGTCTCTCTAATCTGTATTGAATCTATTTAATGTCTGTCAATATTTTGTATGAAAATTAATTTTAATATTATAATAAACATTTATACTTAGGCATTTTTAATAACCCATAACTATAAAACTCTAGTATTTTAAAAATGATTTAAAAATTGACTGTCTAAGGTTATGAATAGTAACACTTGACTAGTTTTAGGCTAATTTTTTTTTTTAGTGGAAGCGAGTGCAAAAAGCATCTGGTAATTTTCGATGTTGACTGGAAAGGAGATCTGAGTTCCTTCCCAGCCTGGTCATTCAATTGTTTTGTGACCTTCAGAAAACTCACTAAATCTTTCCATTATTCTGTTTAACATTTTTGCAAATGTCCCTGTTTTTTTTAATGATTCTTTCTCTCCTATGACTCCTATTCTTAAAGATTTATAAATTAGCACCAATGCTTAGGAACTGATATTTTTAAGCCAGGCATTGATTTAAAAAAGAAAGAAAGAAAGAAAGAAAGAAAGAAAGAAAGAAAGAAAGAAAGAAAGAAAGAAAGAAAGAGTAGTATACTAATTGTTTGCATTATAACTGACCTCTAAATACTTTATTAATGTATCTTCCTTTGTTTGGACTTTTTCCATGTTATAAAAATATTAAACTTAGCTATTTTTTTAAAAAGTGTGGCACTTCTAAAATAGAAATCATGCTAAAATCATCTTCTACTTAATATTGTTACACTTTTTAGCTATGCTTTTAATTAACATGTTGTAATATTGATTTAATCATAGTTGGTTCCTCTGCTTCACCGGGTTGTGCAGAAGAATATCCTAAGAAGTTAGAGAATCCATCAGGATGTACAAATAATTTAAATTATTTCTTTAGTATGTAATACAATGTACTTTACATTACATTTCATCTACTTTGTGTTCTTTGATCATTAGTTTATTATACCTTTTTACAATTCTCCATAATTGCTCAAAATTTTTAAGGAAAATTAAATATTGTAATTACATACTGTCAGCATATTTCAGCTGCTTGTTATTCACAATCATCCATTATTATTAACATGCATATTGAAAATACAAATCTCTTGTTCAGATCTCTAGGGAGCATCATTGTTAACTTCTTACTACTTAGAGAATTACCTTTTTATTCATACTCTTTACTTTTGACTTTGTCACAAATCTTTATCTCAGACAAGATTTAATTTTCCTATTGTAATCTGTTATTAATAGCCTTCTATGAGAAAGGATTAGCTTAAAAATATAAGTTATTTTGAACTCTAAATAAAATTCATTAGCTTATAATCATTTGTAATTTATCTCATTTTTAAAACTTTTTTTATGAAGGTGCATATCAGGTGGTCATAAGTTTTCCTCATATTTCTATGTATAACCGTAAATGAATATAAATAGTATAAATAGTACTGTCTTCAACCAACTGCTAATATGATTTTGCCTAAACAGAAATAATAAGATAAATTTGAAGGTAACCATTACTCCCCTAAAAGTCATGGTGACAAAAAGGCATCATTGACACATAACTTATAAATTAACATTGTAAAGCAAGGGCTAAGATATAGAGTTTAGTTCTCATATGTGTCTTAAAAATTATTCAAAAACTAGTTGCACTACTTTCTCTTCCAAAATTCCTTTCTTTTACCATTTTTTTAAACTTTTTAAAGTAATCTCTACACCCAATATAGGGCTGAAGCCCGAGATCAAGAGTCACATGCTTTACCAACTGAGCCAGCCAGGCACCCCAAAAAATTCTTAAATAGCAATTTTCCAAATGTAATTATACCAAATTCCACTACAACTTTTCTTATAATAGAATGAAAAATTTTAAATGATAAATAAAAATTGATTCCTTTGTCATATGAAATTACACACTTTTATTCAATGACTTATAAGAAAATGATGAAAATCTAGAATGATGATCAGTTTTGGTGATAATTCTGAAAATAATTCTTTGTCTGAATTAACTTCTAGGAAGGGAAAATATTTAAAATAATGTCTTTTGAAAGTGAATCTTATCTGTGAAATGTAAACAAAGTTATGTAAGGTACAAAGAATAATTTTTTGGAAAAATAGTCATATCATTTTATTTTTGTGACAAATACAATTACTGAGCCCAGTACATAGGACAAATGAAGAGGTTTTTCTTTCATTAGGTGATATTCAGGTACTTATTAAGCAATTTTGCTAATGTAAATACATATGTTTAAAATGAAAAGAATTCTAAACTGTAATAGTAATAACATTGTTTAGGTGTGAAATTGCTTAGCTCTGAAAGATAGAGGTTGTGGTTAAATTATTGTCAACATAGCTGACCCTTTAATCTTGAGGTTGAGATTTTATTTCAAACTATTTCCTCACTTTGTCTAATTAGATCAGGAGATACAAATAAGGTTCTAATGTAAGCAGTTAATTTTTCCTTCATCTGGGCACTTCCTCTCTTTACAGAAAAGAAAAAACAACAAAACTACATATAGAACATTTTCTTAAGTAGCTTTTATTTTATTTCTATTATATTATTTTGTAGTATTGGACAGATTTTTTAAATAGTTATTTTTCACTTTATTTTTAATAATTTCAGTATTCTGTCATTAACAGTGTGTCTTCTAAATATGTCCCTCATTGCTCTCTTATTTGTGAGAATAAAAAAAATATTTATACTTGTCAGAAAGTACTTTTGAAAACTTAATACAATGCATATCACTTTTTAAAATTGTGAGTCCTCTGTTGACTGTTTTCTTTTGGTTTTTGAAGGCTGAAATTAATATTATGCATTGTTTATTCCTTCAGTGCTAAGACTGTTAAGGTTGATGTGCACAATTTTTAAGTGATATGTCCTGTTTACAGTGTTCTGTGGTCCATTACTGTAGCATTTGAGAGGAACCATATGATTATGGTCTTAGAGGTTGTCCTGTAAATACACTAATTTTGTTCCATTTCCTTACTATCCTTGTCAATAGAATGTATTTTTCTTTTTGTTTTATTTTTTCCTAAAGGATTTATAAGGTTGTCAGCAAAATGGATTAATTTTATACCTCTGCATCATAAAATGTTTGACCCTAACAAAGAGTTATCCTTGAATTTCAAGTGTACCTCATATTTTCACTGTGCAAAAAGTTTACTGGGAAAAAAAGGGTCAAAATAATTAATCTATTCTTATCAGAATCTTTAAAACCTAGCTTCTTGGTTCATGTTGAGTGCTACACAGAATTGAAGAAATATGACTACGGTAAAATAACTTGCCCAGATGTAACTTTTCTCATCCCAGTAATGTTACTGGAAAATCAAATCACTCTAGCACTGAATCATCTCCATATATTATCTAGTAAAAACAATAGTTTACACAATGTGTCTAATAATTAACTAAGATACTGGGAACAATAGAGTAGAATATACTTCTGAGGTGCCCTGTTGTATCTGGAGAACTGTGTTCCAGTTCATTTTTATCACAGCTACTATTACATCCTTATTGCCTTCTAGTGGCTTCATATGCCAGGGGATATCAAACTTCTTCATCTTCTAAAGCCAAAGACATCGCTTCATCTACTTGGCCTGATATTCACGTGAGAACAGGAGGCTCAGCAGGGTCCATGTGTGGCTTTCCCACTTTTCTATGTGCCTGCAAACCAGTTGCAATGGCTGCTTTATCTCTCCAGTCCTCAGAGAAATTGTTCTACAGTGAATAATTTTTCCTTTAAGATTAGAAAACACTATTTCAATTAGATGTTTAGAATCAGATTGAAAGAAATATATGGTAAGTTAAAAAGGAACAGCATGGAACAAGCTTCCATTCTGATGAGAAATACCTAAGACAAAGGCTCTTAGCATTACTCCAGGAGAGCTCACTCTGTACTTCCCTTCGTAGTGTCATAGAAAGCTTAGATCTTTCATGAGAAAACACCCACTGACAGGTTAGGATATCTACATAAAGGTGGCTTTTTCTCTCATTTAAAGAAAATAACAAATAATTCAGATATTAATGTATTTCCCAATGTTGCTATCAGGTGTAACATTAGATATCCTCTATTCATTCATTAATTCTCCAGCCAACATTACTGAGTGTCTACTATCTGCCATATTCTCTGAGACACTGGAGATTCAAAATTACAGCATGACAAGCAGAAATATCCCTAACTCATCCTATAGGCTGATTCTGGGTTTCCTGGACAATGAGCTAGCTGGGACTTGAAGATGCTCCTCTACTTTCTTCATCAGAAGGGGCCGTATCTAATCTGGCTTCCCATGGGGCCACAGGGTGCCCAAGTACTTTCCCAAACAACTCTTGTCAACAGTTGATATCAGAATTCTGACCTCTGTCAACCAAATTAACTGAAAATTCCTTCCTCTACAACTGACAAGGTTATTGTCCTACTCCTCACTACCAAAAGGGAAAGCAGGGCCCTCCCTACTGGGTCTGTACTTCATGCATAGCAGAGAGACCGGGACCAGCCATCCCCTCTTGGAGGGGATGTGTGCCTTCTTGGTTATTGCTGAGCATGGGCTTGTGAGTTTACCTAAATAGGTACTGTTCAGGACATGCTGTGTGGGTTTGGATTCCAGTGAAGGGGATTTGGCCCTCCATTCTCCCTTATGTTTTTTTAGAGTTTATTTGTTTGTTTGTTTGTTTGTTTGTTTATTTATTTATTTATTTAGTGAGAGAGAGAGCATGAGCAGGGAGTGGCAGAGAGAGAGAGAGAGAGAATCCCAAGTAGGCTCCTCACAGTTCAGCACCAACCCTAATGCAGGGCTCAAACCTATGTACCAGGAGATCATGATCTGAGCTGAAACCAAGAGTCAGATGCTTAACTGACTGAGCCACGCACGTAGCCCTGTTATCTCTTCTTATAGATAACCTGAAGAAAATAGCTTTTTCACAGGGAGGAAGACTCCTGGGAGCCAAGTAATCTGAATTTAGGTACTAGCTGCCTAACATCGGGGATTGTAGGGCTTTTTGGAGCTTGTTAACTCCTCTAGGTGGCTGGGGTGGGAGAGAAAACTGCCTTCTGATGGGAGAAGAAGAATCCTTAATTCAAAGTCGCTTGCTAGGTATCCCAAAATGAATCCTCAGGGTAACTTTCAGGCAGTCCTGATCTTCTTACCACAAAACTAGACATGACATGTTACTGACCTCAGTAATTCATTAAGCAGGGATAAACCAACCATTTTAATACAAACAAATAACTGTCAGTATGGTACAAAGAATGTAGACTGCCATGAGGGTGTGGCAGGGACTGCTGGTTGCTTCCCTAACAAATATATTTTCCATCTTTCCTAATAATAGTAGCCTATACTTGAAGCTGTGAACTTAGCCTACCAACATAAAAATTGCATTTTCTGATCGATCTTACAACTGGTTCTGCTGAGACTAAGTTCTGGCTATTGGGGTATAAGCAGAGCTCTGGATTTTGCTTTTAAAGCCTTGTTTAAATAGCCTATTTTTTTTTCTCCCTGCTTCTTCTTTCCTGTTACTTAAGACACTGTGCTCAAATCAGAACTCTAGCAGTTATCCACCAGGAGAAAAAGTTGCAGCCTGGGGATGGTGGAGTGATAAAACAGTCATCCCTGAGGACCGTAAAGCCAAAGCCACCTGCGAGAACTGACAAAATTGGCCATGCCTAGTCTTTAAGGTGAGAACAATTACCTCCTATCTTAAGTGAGCAATTGTTGTTTTGGGGATTTACTTTTAAGCATAATGTTTTTAGAACTATCGATGTTGGATTTGAGGGAGCTGAACATGAGGACAGTTTTGGCACATCAGATTAAAGGCGTGGCTACCAGGGCATCTGCAAGTGTATTCTTTGTACCTACGTAATGCTGGGCCTCCCCCTAATTTGCTTTTGGCATCTAGTTGGTAATGATCAGAGACTGCCAACAAAGGAAGTCAGAGGCTCAGGTAGGAGTTAACATTAGGATAAGACAGGGGGCCCTGAACCACAGTTTAGGGAATTAAATACCATACCACACACACACACACACACACACACACACACACATGAATATATACATATATATGTATATGTGTATATTATGTGTGTGTGCATATATATTTCTATAGACACAAATAAAGCAACTTTTTGAAAGTATAACTTCTTTTCATAGCTAAATACAACAAAAATACTTAATATTAGAATCTTCACTTTCATGTTATTTTTTTTCACTAATTTATTGAGTCCAGAAATTAAAACAAAGTTAGGGTACATACGTATTTTTTCAATATTTATTATGAGATAATAACTTCAACATTAGATGTCTCTTTATCTTAATTCTTTGAGTATGTTGGGTTTATTATAATAGATCTTCAAGTTGTAAATTAAACTAAAGAGATCCTCCTTGATTAAAATATGAATGCTACACAAAAGTACCTCATTGTGGCAAGTGCAAATCCAAGTGATTTAATTGCTTGTGACTATCCTTTGAGTGCTTCGCTTAGTCTATTAAAAATAATGACAAACCTTCAAGATTTCAAAGAAATCCTTAAGGATTTTGTTTAATCAAAGGGTTACTGAAACATTTCTGGAGAGTCGACATGGTGGCTTTTATAGATTATGAAGACGGTCATTAAAAAATAAGATGGTATTTATCAGAGTAACATGAAAAAAAGCATCCCAGCATGCTGTAAGTGATAATGGGAATTTTTATTAATTTGTAACTATCACACGGTGTTTTGTAACACAATCCTGGGCTTTGAGTGAAGCAAATGTGGCTTATTGATAAAGTCTTTTGGTTTCTAAGTGGTTGACATCTTAAGTGAAATACTTAGAACTAATAGCTTTATTAGTAAAATTGTCAGTTCTGGTTTTCCTCTCAAATGCAATTATTAGATAATATTAGCTTACGGATATTGATAGATTTTCATACAAAAGTAAAAAAAAAAATGGTAACATTTAGATATTTATAAGAGGTCTCTGCAGTTTTTATCAAGTACATTAAATCTTTTGTTATACTTAACATTTATTTTGCGTTATCATAATGAGCTTTTTTAAATAATTTTTTTAATGTTTATTTACTTTTGAGAGAAAGAGACAGAGCACAAGTGGGAGAGGGGCAGAGAGAGAAAGAAGGACACAGAAGCTGAAACAGGCTCCAGGCTCTGAGCTGTCAGCACAGAGCCCTATGTGGGGCTCGAACTCAAACCATAAGATCATGACCCGAGCCAAAGTCAGACACCCAGGCGCCCCATAATGAGCTTTAAAAAAATTCACATTAGAAATGTGTTGATATTGATAAGGTTGATCAAAAATTAAATTTAGGGGACAACATGAAGAAAAATCTGAGGTATACTTTTCAGTTATAAACAAACTAGAGACTCAGTATAGTGGTTTAATAGGAAACATAGTAAGAATAATCTAAAAGTCCTGGGGCACCTGCGTGGCTCAGTCGGTTGAGCGTCCGACTTCAGCCTAGGTCATGATCTCACAGCTCGTGAGTTCAAGCCCTGCGTCGGGCTCTGTGTTGACAGCTCAGAGACTGGAGCCTGCTTTGGATTCTCTGTCTCCCTTTCTCTCTGCCCCTAACCCACTCGCATCCTGTCTCTGTCTCTCTCAAAAATAAATAAACATTAAAAAAAATTAAAAGTCTTTCCACATTATGAGTGCACATTTGTGATGAGGGATACCATTTCTTGTGTGCTTTCTGATTGTTTATGGAATTTAATTTCTTCATTCTCTATGTCTTGACTTTATTTCTCTACTTTGATTCTTACTCTACTTTGATTCTTTATTTCTTATATAGAATGTGCCACATTAGACACTAAGTTCCCTCCAGGACAAACCCTGTCTTGTGCAGCTATAGATAAGTAACTTTGAGTCCTATTGTATGCATACTCGTTGTTGCCCATTATTAAAATCTATTATGGGAATATTGCTACAGCAACAATGCTTAGGATGCCTTGACACAGGTGGCCTAGTACTACAATTAGTTCAACAAACAAACAAAAACAAAACAAAACAAAACACTTAGGCTGATCTGGACAGCAATCCCTCAGTGTTTATAAGCAGCTTTAAAAGCATTCTCATTTTTTGACTAAGTAGTTCCCATTCTTGACATAGATTCTAAAATAAAAATAAACATCCTTAGATTTTGACAAGGTTTACACACTGAGGAATTTACACCCACTTTGTAGCATTCAAATATTGCAAACAATTTAAATACTCGACAGAAAGGAGATAATTAAAGAAATCACACCACAACTAGTCAATGTTATATTAACATTCATATAAAATTGGTGATAGTAATAGAGTAAAATGGATATTTTGGGGTTTTTTTTTTGGTTATTTCAAGATGCTGATATGCGTGCTAGTTTTTATTAAAACACAGTTTTGAATTCATAAAAGATGAGAGTAAATATGTGGTACATTTCAAATACAATAAATTATAGCTATATTGTAAGTCAGGGAGTAGAATTGTAAATTTAAATTTCCCACTCAAATATTAATTAACATAATAAAATATTTTTGGTGAGCCAAAAAAGAATATAAAGAAAAAATTTAATTCTAAAATATTTAAAGGAAAATGATATTGGATCTCTCTTTTTTTTTTTTAACGTTTATTTATTTTTGAGACAGAGAGGGACAGAGCATGAACGGGGGAGGGGCAGAGAGAGAGGGAGACAGAATCGGAAGCAGGCTTCAGGCTCTGAGCCATCAGCCCAGAGCCCGATGCAGGACTTGAACTCACGGACCGTGAGATCATGACCTGAGCTGAAGTCGGACGCTTAACCGACTGAGCCACCCAGGTGCCCCTTGGATCTCTTTTTTAAAAGCACTATTCTAAAAAAAGTGTAATATCATCAGTGTTAACTCACGAGTATATTTTTGTGTAGATTGTTCCCTGTTGCTGTAAATGTGCATTTTGACTCTATACAAGTCAAGAGAATGATGCAGAGACAGGCTATAAAATAACTCCAAATACTTTATTCTAAATCTTTCATCTTTACATAATAGATCCCTTAGTTGATAACTTTGAAAAAAATCATTTAAAATAAGATTTTAAAGGGTCTTTTTTTTTCTGGCTCTGCAAACTTTTTACTGATGGCAAGCTGTATATTTTGTTTTTGTTACATGAACAGTTTCCTGATTTGTCTTTTTATACATTTTATCATGAATAAATGGAAGTTTTGAAGCAGCTTTAACTATATAACAATTTCCATATTGTTATGTTTGTATTCCATTTATTTGGAATGTTTTTGAAGTAGAGTAAAAATTATTTTTGAAAAGAGTTACAAAACATAATACATTTGCCTATTTAGATTCATGGGCACAGAACTGGCTAGGCTTATAGAATAGTAATTGATTTGTCTTTTCACATCAATAGTATAATAAAGTCAGTGATTTTCACCAGAATAAAGTAATGATACAGATTTCAGATTTTTAAAATGCTAGCATGATGACATAATGCTAAAAAACAGACCGGTGTTTAATTTTTAAAAATAGCCTTGAATACTGAAATAACTGAACACAAGGGTATTGCAAACCGTATTTTAAATGTTATCTATAAAGACTGTTCAATGACATAGAGGGTTAATATGATATAATTACAAGTAAAGATCAGAAGGATACAAAATTTGCAAATACAATAGCATTAACAATAATAAGTACTATGTAGTAAATGTTTCTCATGCACCAGCCATTCGAAAGCACTTAGTGGATATAAATTCATGTACATTTTGAGATAACTCCATGAGCCAAATGCATTACCATTTTAGAAATAAAGATCTGAGGCTTAGCAAAAATAGAATGTGTCCAATTTCATCTATTGATGATTGGTGGAGTCTGGATCACATCTTATAGCCCATGGTTTCACCTGTCATTATCAGTGTTGTTTTGCAGGCAATCCCTAAGAGATTCATTTAGCATTGCAAACTCAGTATGTGGACACACACTTGTAAACGCTCACATAACTTTGTATATCTCAATATGTAGTTTTCAAGAGTGCTATATACTAACTTAAGTCTTCATTTTTGGCCTGTGTCCTAATTGGGTATTGCATTTTGGAGAAGTAGATCCTCCTCTTCCTGTCAGAGCAACAGGAAAACAAACTTCCTCTTGTCAGAAGTGGCCTTAAGAACTAGCCAAATATCTTAGTCAGTTTTTGTCAGAAAAACATGAATGCCAATTATGGAAAAATTAGAGTTGTTTTTATGCAAAATCACCTGGTATTCTAACAGATAAAACTAAACTGTGTTCAACTTAACTTTTTACTTACTTGGAGGTCTGTTTTCTTTCTAACATCCTAGCTGACTCACAAGAATATCACTGTTGAAAATCAAACGTGTTACAGGAAACAAATTGCTTAGTGGATAGAGGTCAGAAATGAGTATATCTGGAGTTGCATTCTAAGGAAATTCCTGGCCCTATCCTCAAGACTATTACTGCACAACCCCATAGAGGCAAAATCATGGCAGAATTTTAGATATTCATAGTAAAACATTTGCTTCTTCATGTCTTCAATATTTATTGAACACCTATGCAAGGTAATAATGATATAACGGCAAACAAGAGGATGAAGCTTATCTATGTCTTTGTTGTTTATTCTTTCCATGTTTAGACTGTATCACCAGCACCTAGAACTACTTTCTTAGATATGCCATTTGAATGTCTAAAAAAAACTTCCTCTCTTCTCCTCCTCTGTCTCTCAAACAAAAAAAAATCCGAAACTGTTTCTGCTTCCACATTTGATTTAAGGACAATTCCATCCTAACTGTTACTTGAGACACAAGCCTTAAGATCACCCTTGACTCCTCTCTCTCTCACCCAACATATAACCCATCAGCAAATTCTGTGAGCTTTACATTCAGAATCCATTTAGAATTATTTTACTTCTCACTGCCACCACCAACTTGACTGTGGTCCAAGCCACCATCATCTCTTTCCTGGATTTCTCCATAAAAATGGGCTTTCTTTACTGGACTTTCAATTCTCACCTTTTGTCCTTGCATAATCTGTACCCAATACAGCATACAGAGTGATCTTTTAAAAATGTTACTTGTATAATGACAGTCCTCAACTCAAAGCCATCTAATGGCAATCTGTGTTCATTCAGAATCAAAGCCAAAGTCCTTCTACTGACCCACAGGCCTTATATAATCTGCTCTCCTTTTTATCTAATGTTACCTTCTATCATTTCTTTCTCCCTCTTCACTGTTCATTTCAACTGTAGTAGCACTGGCCCCATTGGGGAATTTATTCTGACAGTCTCCCATCTGAAAATGTTTTCCTCCTGGTTTTCACATGGCTTTGTCTATCTCTGAGCACTGACATATTGCTTTTGCACTTCAGGTTATTTGCTGAAATGTTACCTTATAAGTGAGACCCTTCTCTGAACCGCAGTCCTAAATTTACCACTCGTTTCTCCCCATTCTCTTCTTTATTTTTTCTCAACAGCATTTGCACCCATTTGAGAAACTTTATATTTAATTATTTATTTTGTTTATATATTATTTTCCTGATGTATTTTAGGAGCCATGGGAATAGAAACTTTGGTCTAATTGGAACTCTTGACTGTTGGACCCACTGCATGTAGGACAGCACCTGGTCTTTAACCAACGTTCAGTAATATTAAATGAATGGTTGAATCAATTAACCAATCATTAAATCCATCAAATCTGAATAGTAAATGAATATAGACCCTGCGAATGAATAAGAGAGACAAGATTATTGCTTTCTGGAGTTCACAGTCTAGGAGGAGAGGTCATTAAACAAGCATCTATATGTAGTATATGTATACAGACTCACATATATAAAAGCATGAAGCAGATCCATAGAAAATTGAGCATGTTAGGGGTGCCTGGGTGGCTCGGTCAGTTAAGTGACTGACTTCGGCTCAGGTCATGATCTCGCGGTCCGTGAGTTCTAGCCCCGCGTCGGGCTCTGTGCTGACAGCTCAGAGCCTGGAGCCTGTTTCAGATTCTGTGTCTCTCTCTCTCTGACCCTCCTCCATTCATGCTCTGTCTCTCTCTGTCTCAAAAATAAATAAACGTTAAAAAAAAAAAAGAAAATTGAGCATGTTAGTTGCCCTACCAGGGCTGCCTGCTATAGATTTCTTTGTATTAGGGACCAAGGCACTTTCTGAAAGAGCACCTCACCTAAAAAAGCAGGGCATCAGGCAGATAAATACTCGTCATTAAGAAAGTTATGAAACAGTCCCCAAGACCACGCTCATTTCTGACATCACCTGCAGATTTCAGGGGTTCCTTAGATCACCCTCAGATTTGATAATTCACTAAAAAGATTCACAGAACTCACTGACAGCTGTTAAACTCACAGTTAGAGTTTGCGAAGGATACAGATTAGAATCAACCAATGGGAAGAGAGATGTGAGGTTGAGTCTAGGAGAGATTCCTCTGTGGAGTTTCTAGTTGTCTTCTCCCAATGCAGTCACGGATAGTGTCAACCCTTCCTAGCAATGGTATGAAGATATGCAGAGTGTCGCCAAACAGGAAAGTTCCCACAAGCCTTCGTGTCCAGAAGATTTATTGATGTTCAGTCATGTAGAGATGGTTGGCTACCTGCGTGACTGAATTTACTCTCCAGTCTCTTTGGTTGTCACACTGATTCCGCATAACCCGAAGTCCATACCATACATCACATTGTTATCATAGACTGTTTGATGTGGTCGAAAGCCTTCACATAAAAAACACAACACAACACAAGGAAACAAAATAAAACAAAACAAAATTTCGTCACACAAGAAATTCCAAGATCTAGGGGTCTACCTCTTTGGAACCAAGGACAAAGGCCAGACTTCTCTTTCAGTCAGGTAAAAAATCTTTACATATACACAAAGCTCCACTTGTATAAGGGAAATTTTCTTCTGAGTATAGCGTTTTTTTTCTGTTTTTCAGATATTTTTCTTAGTCCAGTGCCTGTGTCTACGCAGAACCTTGACCATTTTCTATAAATGCAACTCTCTTTATCTTGGCAGCTTCTTTTAATATCACTATATTCTCATGTAAGAATGGGAGCAGTCATGTTGCTATAAACCCTGTTATCCCGACCATAGTTGAGTGGAGGGTAATATCCAATTAAAGACCTTTCTCAGGACTTTTAAAATTGGAATAAAAAGGAAAGATTGAAACTCCCCAAGTTTCAAGGCAAAAGATATAAACCATAGGACTTCTGGTCAACAGACAATTCTAGTGGACATAGGCTCTGGAGCAAAGTTATGTAGATATAACTTATGATTTTGCTATTATAAGCTAAGCAATTGTTCCCATGCCTCATTTTTTCATCTTTAAAATTAAATAATGATAATATATTGCTTCTAAGATTGTAACAAGTATTATATGTATTATATGCAAGAGAATTAGCACTTTCAATAAGTACTTTGTGTTAGCTATTGTTATTGTTGCCAGGAAAGATATGTGTTTACTAGAGGAAAATAAAGGCAGCATTCTCTCACAGAAAAAATGAAATACAAATAATTTTACAGATGAGTTTTATCAAATTTTCAAGAAATATATCATTTTAAGCAATCTTATACAAAGATTCAGAGAATAGAGAATAAAGAGGCAGCCTATTCTATGAGCCCTATATAACATTAGTACCAAAACTAAGCAAGGATAGTACGAAAACATGGTAACAGACTAATACACCAATAAAAAAAAAAAAAAAAAAAAAAGACCAGTTTGGGTTTAGCCCAAGAATAAAACTTCAGAAAATCTTTAAGTGAATTTACCATATTAGCTGGCTAGAGAAAGAAAATAACACAGTGTAGTCAATAGATATAGAAAATAGCCATTTGCTAAAACTCAATACTCATTCCTGTTTTTTTAAAAAAATGTATAATAGAATAAAATATTTATATTACAGCAAATATCGTTGTGGCAAAAAGTATAAAATTAGGGGGAAAAAAGACAAAAAATGACTTATTATCACTTCTTCCAAACATTATACTGAAAGCCTGGCCAACAAAATAAGAAAAAGAAATATAATGTATTAGGACTGAAAAGAATAGGCAAAGCTGCTATTATACACATTATTTTATAACATATACATTATTAGAAATAGTAAGAAAGATTGACAAAGTGGCTAAATATGGGATCAATATATAAAAATTGATTGCAGTTTGCTCCAATTAAAAATACCATTTACACTATCAACAAAAAAACCCAATCCACTTTAAAATATATCATAAATTATGAAATTTTAATGTAAGTAAAAATTTTAATGTAATGTAAGTCTTTATGGAAAATTTAAATAGAATGATGTAATTCTGTCACTTCTCCTTAAAAATGATCTATACGTGTCTCCTGGGTGGCTCAGTCGGGTGAATGTTGGACTTCAGCTCAGGTCATGATCTTGGGGTTTGTGAGTTCAAGCCCTGCATAGGGCTTTGTGCTGACAGCTCAGAGCCTGGAGCCTGCTTCGCATTCTGAGTCTTCCTCTCTCTTTGCTCCTATTCCACTCTTGCTCTCTCTCTCTCCCTCTCTCTCTAAAATAAACATTAAAAAAATGGACTATAGACTCAATTAAATTGGACACAAAATCTCAAGAGAGTTTTCAAAAACCAAAAATAAAATAGTCTCAGCTCTACTGGGACGCAATATAGATTAGCAGCAAGTAAGCTTAGCAATATCAAGTATTGGTGGGGTGTAGATCAAGTTACATTTTATATTTTAGTGTATCCACTTAGGAAGAAAAAAATCGACCCTTTATCAATTGTATTCCTAGATATATAATGAGAGAAACTCTTGTAAATAAACCCTGGGAGACAGAAACAAAAATGTACATAGTTTGTAATACTAAAAACAAGCAAAAAACAAAATACTAGAAACAACGTACCTGAATATAGGGAAGATAACTGATAACTAAGATGAAGTTTATCCCCATAACGGAATATTTTTCAGTAATAAAAATTAATGAAACAAAAAGTGAAATACATTGATAAGTTTTAGAAATGTAATGAGGAGAGAAAAAAAAAGTCACGGTAAATGACATAAAGTATGATGCCATTTTTTTGTAAATACCCCCCAAATATGAACTTCCTGTGCAAGGATAGTGCTAAAACCATAACAAATGAGGGAATCATACTAAAAAATTTAGGATAGTGTTTACTTCCAAATGAGAGATAAAAATAAGACATGCAGAAGGAACAGACAATATATATGTGGTGGTAGCTAGTTTATTCTTATGCTTTACAGCTTGTATATGCTTACACATGGTCTTTCATCTGTTTCAAATATTTCTTATTTAAAATAATGAATAAAAACTAAACAAAAAGAATGAAGTAGTATGTGAATAATGCTTGCTACAAATAAAAGAGGGTCTATACTCTAGAACTATTAAAATCGCATCACGTAACTTATTTTTCCTATGCTGTTGACCCATGATGTTCTCCCTCTCTTTAAAACTCTTAAAGCATTTATCATGGTTATATCCACTTAGCAGGCAGCCAGTGAATATTAAATGGTGGCAATTATGACATTTATGCTTATGTTAGTTTCTGTTGTATTCTTTGGGCTGATGTTACCTGAACAAATTGTTCCCTCATTTAACTATCCTGGTGAGGTTGAATTGCAATGAGCCACACTGTTTTTCAGTCCATGTCAATACAAGTTCCATGATTAATTACACATAAAGAAGAACTTGCTTTTAGTTCAATAAATTACACATCTGACCTTTTTATTAAGAGTCCATATATTCTTTAAGTTAAGCACCTTTAAACTAAGAATTACGGTGTGCTTTATGAGTATTAACTCATTGGTTCCCATAACATTTCAAGAGAGGTTGTTAAAATTACGATCCTGAAATAACTTTAAAAATGTTCATTTTTATGAATGTGTATAACGGAAGGAGATTAGAGGTCAGTTGTTACAGGTGTATTTTCAGGTATTTTAAAAAATGTATTATTAACCCTTACAAATACTTTGTATTCAGTTAAACAAAGCAGTCTTAACATTTCTTGACAAACCTTGAAATTTTATATGAGTTTATGATAAGAAACGTTAGAAAACACCATCACAGTTTACTTCAATACTCAAAAATAAAATACTGAAATACTTACTACCTCTACAGGCAAGAGGGACCACACTCCTAGGCTAATTGCCAACATGTTTCTTCCTCTGTGTCATACATTCACACTTACTGTTTAAAAGTATGGGCTTTGTGTTCAGAAAGCATGAGTTTGAATCTCACTTTTGCTACTTACAAATAATTGATCTTGGGTAGCTGGGTCTGGGTTCTATTGGGAAGTACAAAGATCAGCTTCAGAGTTCTGTATTAGCCTCATAGTTTTGCTATGATGATTAAATGAGATAATACATATCAAGCACACTTACTGCATGTAGCAATTTTCAATAAATGGGAGCAATTTGCAATCATTATTTTATAATAGACTGGCAAATATTATTGTGAAATTCTTCCAGCTGGCCTTCTGTTGATAATTGTTTTGATTAATAAGAAAATGGAGAAGTAATTTTAGATATAAAAATCTATCCTCCAGAATGAAATAAAATTTATCTCAAAGATTGTATTTAGGACCAACACTAGATAAAATTGTGAAATAGGCAAATTGGGTCTCTATTCTAACTTTGCTTTCAGTGTTGCCATTCTTTTGATTTGTACCATTGACCAGGCCCTTGCTTCTAGTCCTCTTCCAAACATCAGCTACCCTTCTCTACATTTGGCACATTGTTACATCGTGCAATAATGCACATAGCATGTATTCTTACATTAGCTAATAATAGCTGAGCCTGTGCAAGTATATTTAAGCTTTTGTATCAAGACATAAAGGAGTGAATCACTTAGGGTGAAATTATAGGACTAAATAGATCAGTAAAGGATAGATTCTCACTTTGAGCTGCCTGTTCTATTTGTATTTCCTGACTTTGGTGAGTAGCTAGGGTATATTTATCTGTACCTATGTTTGATGTTTGGAATCTCTTGGCCACTTAGTAAAGCTGTCAAAGTTATTCTGTCTGCAAATGCAAATGTAACTGAGTAAGCTTTGGACTGTGTTCAGTTCCACTGACTCCCAATTTTTTTCCTATTTCTTCTTTTTACAAAAATTTAAAAACGTTTTATTTATTCTTGAGAGAGAGAGAGAGACAGAGAGAGAGAGGGAGAGAATGAGCAGGGGAGGAGCAGAGAGAGAGAGAGAGAGAGAGAGAGAGAGAGACAGAATCCGGAGCCGGTTCCAGGCTCTGAGCTGTCACACAGAGCCCAACACGGGGTTCAATCTCACAAGCCATGAGATCATGACCTGAGCCAAAGTTGGAGGCTCAACTGACTGAGCCACCCTGGTGCCCCTTTTCCTATTTCTTGTTAAAATGGCACCAAAACCGTGGCGACTCATAGCACTGGATCTTCTCAAAGTAACATGAGCCGCAGACTAGAAGAGGAAATGTCTGTCTTTGTGTGCCCATTTTTGTGTTTCTCCTAAACTTTTCCAGAAGTCTCCCTTCCACCTTGGGCAGAGGCAGGGCTGGCTACCACTAGGAGGAGCCTTTTATGCCCACCTTCTTGTCTCCCCATTCCCCACCCTTGGCAGGATTCTCAAAGGATTTCTCACAGACTCAGGGGCTTAATTTATGTTTCTGTCATGGCATGTTAAACATATTTTTATCGTACCATGTCTACGTTGTATTCAAATTGAATATTAACAGTCTTGTCAACACAGCATGGGCTCCTGAGAGCATGGGCTGTGTCTTTCTTATTACTGCACCCCCAGAGGAGGCTTTTCATGTCTAATGAAGTGAATGAAAGACTGAGGGAGTGAATGTTTTCCCCTGACCAAAGCATGTTTCCATTCTGGAATTTTGTCATTTATCAGAGTTTTTTGTGCATATTTATCTCTAGAGCTCCTCTTGAACACATGCAGCCTTAAAATAACTCTTTCTGAACGTCAACAGCTTCTGATAAGAACAATGAAATGAAATAAAATTGAATTAGTAGAAAATTCTCTGCTGTTTAAGCATTTGAATCTTGAATTTAGACTTGTATTTATTTGTAAAACGTTTGAGCAGAACCCACTAGTGACACAGGCAGTCGGAGAGAATCAGTACTTCCCAGAAAATCAGCCAAGTACTCCCCCAAAATGTAGATGTATAAATGCAGAACGAAAAATGCAGGCGATTACTGACTAAATCAGAGTTAAATTTCCTTCTTCCCTAAGTTTTACCCGATGTATTCTGATAACTGTGTATTTTTTCACTTCTTCATCTTTTAAGTGATAGTTTAATTTCAAAATATTAAAATCCGTAATGAAATGCTTACTAGTTTTGTAGTCATAATTTCAAACTTGCTGACTTCCTTTGTGATATATACTGTAGTTCAAATGTTTCCTCTTAAATTGCTATCTAGTTCCTGATAAATTGCTGTGATAAAAGTGCTTGGTCTGGTGGGAAGAAGTTTCTATTCGTTTTGCTAATGTACCTCACATCTGTCATTTTCACTCCTAAAATACTTTGTTACACTACAGAATATAAAGCTTATAGAGTAGGCCTAAGAAGTATGTTTTCATTTGAAGAGTCACTATCTATGATGTAATTTGGAATACTGGAATGATTAGATCAGTCTTTTTTCTTTTCTATCACCACTAAGGAATAAGCTTGCTAAGTATAGAAATGTCAACTTTCATATTCCTTGATAAAATGAGCACTATTTCCAGGATTTATTTTAGACCCAGATTGCAAGGGTGGGGATTGATTCTTAGTGCCCATTTATATACAGTTCAGTAATTCTTTGTGGTTGATAAGCACTACTTATTTTCTATGAACTTAGAAAAAGTGCATTTGCAGAAGGAAAAAATGTCAGGAAATGTGGGTGGTACCCTGTTAATTCAATTAATTTAAGACTGAGAGTATATAAAAGAAGGAAGCAGATAGCAACTTTTGAAAAAGGAATCTACAGTACTTGGCATGGTGCTCATAAATAATAGGTATTCAAGTACCTTTTTAGTAAGTGAATGTTGAGAAATGGATGGTATAAAATGTTTTTTTTTTTCCAAAAGAAAGCTTTGCTCAGCATATTAAAAATATTTGGCAGGGAAATTCAGAAAAGAATATCTTTGTTAACAAAATATATTCTCTTTTAATCTTTCTTTTTATCAAATGACTCAGCCAAAGGAAAAGATCTAAATAAGATGTCAAGTGAGTATAGAGACATGAGTACAGTAAATCATCTTAATACTTTCAGCAAAGTATACATTTATAGTACTTAACCTAGGAAATATAAATAAATCAAGATGGAAGCATTTTAGAAATTATGTGAAGGTTGACTGGGACTAAAGACATTGAAATATATATCTATTTAAATATACATGTAAAAGTATTTTTGTCTTTATATCCCACTGAGAAATTGCGATTTAGGCCAGATTCTACCCAGTCCGAAGTTTGAATGGTTGATGAGCCATCTTCATGAGTTACATAATAATAACCCAATATGTATGTATGTATGTATGTATGTATGTGTGGGTGTTTTATAATATATAGACTGCTGGTTTTGAAAGTGGGATGTTGATACTTGTACTATGAGGCATTTTAGGAAATAAAAACAGGGACTAATCAGATCTGACAAACATTTAGCCAAGAAACAAAAGTAATCAAGAATTCATTCTGAAACAAGATTTTACGTAATATATCATCGTTAATTATAAATCACACCCAACCATATAGATGCTCTGAAGTCACATCAGTAAGGAAGCAGTAAGATATTATTCTTTACATCTTTGTTTTGTCTTTATTTTATTTTATTTTTAAGTAAAAGAGAAGAGAGAGTGAGACAGAATCACAAGCAGGCTTGTGCTGTCAGCGCAGAGCCTGACATGGGGCTCAAACCCACGAACCACGAGATCATGACCTGAGCTGAAATCAAGAGTCAAAAGCTTAACTGACTGAGTCACCCAGGTACCCCTGTTTAGTCTTTTAAAGTCTACTTTTGTACATGTTTATGTTATATTTAAGAGATTAATCCTGCATGGTATTATATACAAATATACATATATGGCAGAATACTAAAAAATGTAATGGATATGTGACTCTAATGACAGAATTTTGGAGGCAACTGATAGACTATAGAGGTTTGATGGAGCTTCAGAACCTGGGAGGGTTTAAGAAGAGAAGTCAGGGAGCTTCAAAACTTCCTGAAATTGTATGCAAATCTAAGCGCATGTGCTGACCCATAAAGAGAGCCTGCAGAGCTGTTGTGACATTATCATGGAAAACAGTGACTCATTTTCACTTAAAAACAACCACATGTTATCAATCCCTTATAGATTCGGAGTGAAAAGTATTTAAATATATTGGGAACTAATATTTGGTATATATTAAGATGTTTGAATAAATTTTTAATAAATTGGATTCATTGCAAAATAAATAAGGCTTCATAGAATGATATAGGTTGCAAATATATATAATTATACCAACTGGCGGAAATGCATCAAATAACAGGTGTGACAACTGATAGCTAAAATGATATTTAATAGAAATTCATATGGTAGAATTTCATTTTTTCTTTTCCATTTAGTCATCAAAAATACATGATAGACAGTATAAAATGAAAACAGATGAAATGAATTTCCACATGGGTTCTGCCAAGTTTCATCTTCTCAGTGAGTCCTGAGGAAGTCCAGAATCCATTCCCGCAAGTATGACTGGAATCTGCAGAATCTGTGAATTACTTCTTCATTCTGCCAACTGACAAACTGCTAAATGTGCAGGAACACGAGGCAATGGAAGGCAAGTTAGTTTATTAGGGTATCAGGATTGTTTTCCTTCCTCACCTCTCCCCTGCCTTTCCATTTCCCTTCCTTATCTCCTTGCAGGTCGCCCACTCTCCCTCCCTTTCAGTTTGCTTTGTACTTTAAAAAGTTATAGTACTTTCAAAAGCTATGACCATGATATTTTATTTTCACAAATTGTGTAAGAAAAGGACACATTAAAATGCAATACATTGCTCACTATGTTCTGAGTTAAGAGACAATTTCACTGTACTAAAATAAAGAATGGAGTCCACCCAGGAGAAAGTTTTAAAGTTGCACTGGAAAAAATGAACTCTTAGCCAGTCATAGTCTCTCCTCAGTCTATATGCTAATAACCTTTGGCAGTTATATACTGTTACTTCCTATCACTCAATCGAAAAAAAAATCTACAAGTTATCATAAACTTTCTAATTGAGCTTATTGAAAGAAGCAAATAGTTTTCACTGTGTCTTAATTTGAGGGACCCATTAGCTACCTGCATTACATTGTAATATATTATTTTTCACAGGAAATCAGTAATAGGGCTTAAAGAAAATTTTCAAGAGTTAGCATTCAAATGTCTTTGGCATATAAATGATACACAGTTGCTATCACTGTATTTCAAGTTTTATAAACTGCATCAAAACTAATGACATATTATAAAACATGGAAATTTAGAAATAGAACTATCATGATTATAAAATATTATACATTTATCTTAAAGCAACCTCAAGAAATGATTACTTTTTTGAATCAAATAAATACTAATGTGAGATATCTAAAGGCAATTGATATTAATACTATTGACAGCATAAGTTCCTTTCTATTAAGTGAACTGATTGGCTTTAAAATAAAATATGAATATAATTAAAGCTGATTCTAATCAACTCTAGAGGTTTTATAATTAGAACATGATTTACAAATATTTGAACTCAGAGAAAAATGAATACTTTTGAATATTATAATAATTATATGTATTTTTCAATTCTGATATACTTTTAAAATGCAATACAATGTACTAAAGAGAAGTGTCTAATACCTAAAAATTGAAACAATCATTTCCCCACTATTTGTAAAATATTTAATGAAGAATAAACAAACAAGGTTAGTTTTCCTGCTTTTATGTATTAATTTTAGAGATTAGAATATTTCAACCTTTGTGTATTTTAGTCTATCCCTTAACTATGGGAAATTTTATTGTTAATAGATACCAAAATGCTCTATGATCAATGATTTTTTTTCATTTTTGAGAGAATCTTTTCTAAGAATCCTGAAAGACTCCTTCTCTTGCAATGAAAAAAAATCTGTATTCTAGCCCCAGTTGGGCATCTTATGTTTCTATCCACGGCACATTATGCAACTTCACTTGGCCTTTGTTTTCTTACCTGTAAAATGGGGATTGTACAGTCTGTCTTGGCTCCCTCATAGCTTTTTTTTGAGGAGGTGGAAGGTAGGGATCATTTGCAATGATGGATATGAAACAATGTTTGACTTAAAAAGTACAATCAACCATTTGCATTGCTATGTTATTAGTGATTTATAAAACTATGGATTTTTGATTGTGACAGCGAATGTGGAAGCTTATTGTTGGATACATATTTGGGGACCTAAAATCCAGTCCATTTATTTTCCAGACCAAGAGAAACTGACTCCATGATTTGTTGAGTGACTAGATCTTAAAATTCTTTACTTCGCTCACTTTATTATGACATATCAACTTTGTTAATTCCTTATTTTATTATTATCAACAGATTTCCATTAAGGTTCAGTTCTCTGATAAATCTAGACGTTTTATCTGGCTTATGCAGGGTGGTTTAACTACCAAAAATGCATTAAGATGGGATGAAAGTGTATCTGTTAAATCGGGGTTAAATTTGGGGTTAAATGGGGTTAAATTACCCACAAACACTAATCATCACCATCCGCAGAGTAATCTATTATATTCATATAGAGCTTTATTTGGCAGTGTACTTTACAACTTGAGTCTATCCTCACAAAAATGGTACAAGATAGAAATTTTGGAGAGTGCCAATGTTTTGTCCAAAATTCTTCATGCAGCAAAATTGTTTTTTGTTTGTTTGTTTGTTTGATGTTAAATTTACTGATCTCCAACAACACAATAAATTAGAAGCTGAGTAGTTTCAAAGTATATTAATTTAAAATATTGAAATATCATTTTATAGGTATACTGCAGTGTAATTAAAATATGACTTATTCCTGTCCAGAATCTAATAGTGTCTTGTCTAAATGAATTTCCTAGAAGTTGTTCTTAGATGTGCTTAGTTCCTGCATATTCTCAGTTCTATCATGCCATGTTGGGCCTTAAATTAGGTAGTTCCTAAAGAAAATTTTGGCACAGACATGACACTATGAAAATGAAGGTACTGTTTGGACACCAGAGAAACTTAATTTTGGAAAAGGCTAAGAACTTGACTCTTTCTGCTTTTATTCTTTTATTAAATTTAATACAAATTTCATCCTATCAGATAGGCTGGGTGGACTTCTCTACTGTTGCATTTGAATTAAAAAAATTTTTTTTAATGTTTATTATTTTTGAAAGAAAGAGAGAGAGACAGAGACAGAGACCAAGCAGGGAAGGGGCAGAAAGAGAAGGAGGCACAGAATCAGAAGCAGGCTCCAGGCTCTGAGCTGTCAGCACAGAGCCTGATGCGGGTCTCAAACCCAGGAACCCTGAGATCATGACCTGAGCTGAAGTCAGATGCTTAATCGACTGAGCCATCCGGGAGCCCAATCTACTGTTGCATGTGAATGATGTTTTATGAAATGTTAGCTTGAGAGCAAGTGGAGTGTTGTTATGGGAATTATATTAGTTCTTTTTGTGATTTATTAGAACAACTGAAATTTTTTCCTGCCCACTTTAAGGTACACAGCATTTGTGGATTTTTGCTACCAGGAATGATTTTGACTGTGTAATAAGAGATATACAGTTGCTCTCCTCTATCCATGGGGAAAAGTGCCAAACAAATGACAGGTATGACACTAAATAAATATTCACAGCATTTGAATCCTAAATGATTTATTTTTGAGTAGCAATCGAGTTATGTTGTCAAAAGAAATGTCATTCTGTGATGATGAATTCTTAATCTTTGAGTTTTTCCTAAACCCTTTCCTTTTCAATCTGAATTTTAACTTAAAGAGATTTTTGAATGCGAATAAAAATGTGTCCAAATTTATTATCGGGGTCTATGTTTTACACATGATTTTCTGAGCATAAGTTGTTTTTAGAGATCAAAATGATGGTGGAAAATAATTTTCTCTTACCTATTGCATAGCGAAGTAAAAACAAGATTATTTGTTATGACAAAATACCAGCAAGTGTAATCTCATAACATTACATTATATTTAACTGCTTTGTTTAACTGTGAGTAAGTTTTGGGGCTATGTATAAAATAATTGCTTAATTAATTCTTTAAAAGGCAAAGCAATCTTTTTGCAAAAACTGCCCTTTCTAGATTTTTTACATGAATTTGATCATGCCTCTAATCATTTCATAAAAAAACTTTTTAAATTTTTTTTAATGTTTATTTATTTTTGAGAGAGAGAGAGAGAGAGAGACAGAGAGACAGCCTGCACAAGTCGGGGAGGGGCAGAGACAGGGAGACACAGAATCTGAAGCAGCCTCCAGGCTCTGAGCTGTCTGTCAGCACAGAGCCTGAGGCAGGGCTCCAACCCCTGGACAAGGAGATCCTGACCTGAGCCGAAGTCGGACATCTAACAGACTGAGCCACCCAGGCATCCCCATAAAAAACTATTTGATGTAGTGGACATTTTAAAAATCGAGTGTGATAATTTTATGAGGAACTATTTCATATTTATCTGTTTAAGGAATCAGATATATTTCTGGTAATAAGTGATTTGCTTTCATGCTATATGCGGTAAAAACAAAATACTATGTTTTTATCATGTGCCTTGGTTATAGACTATGAGTTTGCTTTGTTTTGCTTTAATAATACCGAGTTTCCTATCAGCTGCTGAAGAATGAAACGAAACATTTTTAGAGTAGTATAATATTTAGGTGTTCTTTATTAAAAGACACTGCTGTTCCTCAAAGTTTCAATACTTTCAAAAGAAATCAACACAATATATTTTTGTAGACATTAAATACAATCTCTGAGTGAGCAAGAAAATGCTGCATATGGCAGTGTCTTAAATGGGAAACTCTCTTGCTGTCGTGTTTCTAAAAAGGAGTCACAGCTTGCATTTAAAAGTCTCTTCAGACAGCTGAGGATATTTTCAGAAATATATCATTCTTACAGTTCTGAGAAAGTGTTGTTACTAGTTCTTTGGAAGAGCTACCATCCCAAATCTAAATGACTCATGTAGAACACACACACACACACACACACACACACACACAATTTAAAATCTTTAAATGATGATTATCATCAAAAAGTATGTTCAGGAAAAGCTATTGTCGGGTTATAAAAAACTCATGATCTTTTCTCTGGAATAAAGTCTAGAAAGATAAAAAACGATCTAACAACTTTAAAACATTTCAAGAAGCAGCAAGGGCAGACTATGTTACAATTTTTGTTAACGTTTATAACAAGAACAAAGACAGATGGTGTAATTTACTATATAATTATAATAACTTATGCTTATATGATCCATTATGGTTTCCCTGCTTTGTTTCCCAATTAGGCATCTCATAGCAGTGCTGTAAAACAGTGCAGGGAATTTTTTGCCTTTTTCAGATGAGGAAACTATGTTCAAAACTTTGCCTAAGGGTTAAGCTGGAACTTAAACCCAAATCAGAGCTGAGTATTTTTTTTTCCTCATAGTACACTCACACACATTATTCTGTTCTTAATTTTGCTTTCAAGTTCCTTTCATGGAGAATGAGCATGCGCAATGGCCCGAGGTCCAGCTGGTATTCTGCTCATTGAACACACCTGTGCTTGATCTCAGGGTCCTCATTTGTAAAAGAGAGGCTTGAATTTCATGCTCTTCTTTAGCTACTCCCCACTCTCCCATCTAAATGTGAAAATGATTTTCAACCCAGAAGGCACACAACATTTATGATCAAGGGACATTGTAGATATGAGATATAGAGGAGTCTCTGAGATTTTCTAAGGGCCTTATGTAAATAACGGAATAACAGAGGTGCAAAGTCATGACTGCCTGATAATTCTTTCAAAACTCTTGGAGAATGAGAGTTTCAAAATACTGAGGAAAAATGACCTCATGGCCAAAAGGAGATTTAGAAAACTCTCATTTGGTTGATTCTGAGAAAAATTGCTAGAGAGTTAATGTTTGTGAGCGTTTAGAAAATAAGGTAGTGATAAGAGGGGCAAGCATGGTCTTTACCAGTAGGCATGTTAAATTAACTTTTAAAAATTACAATACGAGACTGGCAGATTAGTTTGTGTGTGTGTGTGTGTCACCATGGAATAACTTTCTTGATGTTCTGTGGTCAAGATGAAGAAATCAATGCAGGCTAGATCAAATTCAGGTTAGGTTGACTTTTAGGAGAATAAGCAGCCCTAAAATGTATTGACTGACAGTTCAAATTAGCCTGGTAAGAGATCTCTAATCTAATTGACCATATGCTATGGTTAACTTTTGTTTGTTTGTTTGTTTGTTTTAGTATATATTTTTACCTGTTACTTAGAGATCTGTTTTAATATTGGTATTACGTCTTTCAAAAATTCAGTCTTATATTTGACCTTCTGTTTAATGAAGAAACAATCTTTTACAATATTGGTCGATACTCCTTGGGCATCCCAATGAGTAGTTTTTGTTACTGAATCAGTATTTTCTCTTTAAAACATCCAACGAATTGTGCCTCCTACATTTATTGCCTTGATGTGGCTTGGTGTCAGAAGATCTCTAAGAGATCTTTGATGAATATTGCTAAATCTTTCTAGGGTGTAAATGTGTTGTCACAGCCATGACTTTAATTTGGTAGTAAATTTACTGTTCCTCTCCAAAGCAAACGGACAAAACATTCCATTTATTTGACTAAATGGAGATAATTTCCTTTCTCTTCTCTCAAAATACCTGCTTTTGATTTTTTCCATTAAATAGTTACTTATTTTTTTAATGTTTATTTATTTTTGAGAGGGGAGAGGGGCAGAGAGAGGGGGACACAGAATCTGAAGCAGACTTCAGGCTCCAGGCTGTCAGCACAGTGCCTGACCCAGGGCCCAAACCCACAAGCCATGAAATCATGACATGAGCTGAAGTCGGATGCTTAACCGACTGAACCACCTACGTGCCCCTAAATAGTCCTTTAATTTTAACAGCCTTTCCCTATGGAGTTGTATTTTACATATTTTAATTGCATGACTGAAGGATTAAAATTTGGGTGTAGACTTTCAGAAGAAAAGCAGTATGCACAGGCTATCTGGAGTGTTTCAGGAGAGCAGTATTAGATGTACCCCAGAACAAAAGTTTTCAACCGATGGAGAATTTGACTTTTGCAATATTATACCTGGCATTGGAAACTTTATTTCTCACCAAGCCAGCGTATATTACTTTTAAAGATATTTGTATGAATGTTTTACTGATGTGTCTTTATGAAGAAAAGAGTCAATAGCTACATTAATGCTAAGCTCACTTGAATGTCCCATTGCCTACCCTACTTTGTAATTTGTAGTATGGAGCCCAAACAACAGTAATCTGCAGTGAAGACAGTCGTTTAAGACATTTTTAAAAGTAATAAATAACAAAGAAACTAATTTTAAAAGCGAAGCGTGAAGTTTACTAATCTAGCAAAACTTGTGCAACCTAGAGATTTCAATTTGACATCAACTTTGTCGCTGGGGATTAACCATGAATCTTTAAGTAAGTTAATACGAAGTGTATGTTGTTTGTGAAATATCCTTTATGTGCAAAGGTATAAAAGCACAAAATAAGTATTACTTCTAGTTTATATTACCATATCTTTCGTTGTATGAGCTTCTATTTTAAGTGGCTGATCAAAATTAATGTGGTTCTTCTACCCAATGGCATTTATTTTGGTTATAAGATTAGAAATGTAAATTTGCAATAAAAGAAGAAAATAGGAAGCTGGTTTTAATGAATATTTTACACATGACTAATTAACAGAATCCCCTACAGGAATTTGGAAGTAATAAGGAATTGACTGAAAATAAATTAAAAATTAATAAAGGAGTCTCCAAACAACTTTGTTTATGAACATTTAACAGTTGCTTTCTTAGTTATGAATATTTCAAGCTGTTTTGTTATTCAGCATGTATTATTCTTGTAGAGTTCATAATTTTAGAGGTGATTAGACAAAAAGGGAGTAACACACAAAACAAAATGTCTTAAAATGATAAAAACCCACCTTGGGAAAACTTGCTAATGGAAAAATAATGGCTTAATATTCATGATTTTTGTCTAACAATACCTGCAAAATGGGAGTCTGATTCCATATAAGGATCATAAACCTTGAAAGGAGTAAAGGAAAACCCAGCAGTTTGATTTCCATGAATAATGTAATTGCTTTTGGAGAGGAAACTTTTGAGCAGAAGAAAATGCTTCTTTTTGCCAAACATGTTGAAAATTAGTTTAAATGATAGTGATTCATTCTTGCGTGTAAATTGTTGAGAACGTCTTTCAAGAAGGTATATCATCAAATCATCTTTCTTCAGGTATATTTAGTCTGAATTTATTTAGGTAGCTAAATATTTATGGACACCTCCCCTCAGTGTTGGCAAACTAAAAGCATACATTGAAGAACTTTAGCTACAATATATCAAAAGACACATTTTTAAGCAACTTCAATTTATTCCCAAAATTGAAAGGGAAGTATCAAACAGAATAAGTGGCAATGATTCCTTCTACTTATCAGTCTCTTGATGGAAACAACACTGAAGGACTTTCAATTGTGCTCTGTACATAAAGGGTGGAATATGTTTGGAAAACATGCTGCATAAAATAAATGTGAAATACACCTTTCAGATATACACAAATTATCAGTTGTATTCAGATGAACAGATAACATTTTGAATGGTTGAATTAACACACATGATAATAGATTCAAGTACTGAGTAAAAAAGAAGCAGTTATAAAGTTACCTCAAGGATAAGTCATCAATCTCTTGCAATATTAAAATCTCTTAATATAGTTTAAAAATTAGTAGATGTACTAGAAATATTTCATAGGAGAAAATAGACATATGAGACTGTTGTAGCCCTGAGAGCATTTCAAGAGAAAAGAAAATTCTATTACTAGAGTTAGATATATCAATATTCTTTAACATTCTTCCAACCCTGAAATTCATTAATAAAAATACCTTTTTTGGTTATAATATTACTTTTAACAAGAAAAAAATGTTTCCTACGTCTCCTACAAATTGCAGAACCAAATTTCATTATAAATGCTCTTATGTAAAGTGTTCTCATTACCATTAGTTCAACTATCAATCTATCTACAAGATAAACATTTCACTTCAAAGAGAAAAAAGAAAGCTTTCTACTTTGTATTGGTGATCAAAATCTGAACCACTGATACCTTGCATATTTCTTACTGTAATTTGGGATTTCAACTATAGAGCGATTTTCTTCTGAAAGATAAAGAAGCAGAAAGACTTAAGTCAGCATGATGTTGTGCTTCACATGAATAGATTGCATTTGATCAGAAATGGAAATGTTGAAGGGACAGAGAGGAGAAAACCAAGAGAAACAAAAAAAGTGGTATGAGAGAGGGAGGGAAGCAGGAAGGAATCCTGCCTTTACCTACTGGGAATTAGATGTTGTATGTATTATATGCCAAGATCCTTGGAAATAAATTCCGTAATACTACATAATTGTACTTTGCTTAGCCTTCTTCCTTTAGCCAAAACAGAATACAGCAGGAGGAGCACTGTGTTTTCCCTGGTGATCTCATTGTACTCCTTTACTTCTCCTTCTTTTCTTTTTTTCCTCTTTCACTCCTCCCCCTCTTCCTGCATTTTTCCTTTCCCTCCCCCCTCTCCTCCCTCCTCTTCGTCCACACCTTCCTCCTTCTTCTTCCTCTTCTTTCTCTCTCATTCTTTTCCTTTCCCCTCTCACCGTCATTCTCCTTATATTTTCTCTGGCATATTCCTCAAACTCAGAGAAGTAGAATTTATGATTAAAACTCTAGAATAAATTTTGTATTTTGAAATGAGCAGGCAACAATTATAGGCTCTAAATAATATTACTATTAAGAATTGTTTTTCTCTCCATCTTTAAATAAAAGGCCAAGACATCTTACTTTAGTTTTGATCTTGTCATATGCAAAAAATTTAACTTCATCAGAATATCAGTTACCCATGAATGAAATTCACTAAATAAAATTTGCTTCAAGAATATAGATGGTTGCAACCGAGTCATTTACATACCTGTACTAAATTTGAGTTCAGATATTCATTTTGTTGCAAAAACAGTTAATGATATAAGAATGTATTCACCTGCCAACTTTTTTATTAGCTATAGGACCAGACATTCCAATTTTATCATTTATGAAGTTTGGGATATTGAAAGAAACCTAGTCTTCAGGAGCAGATACATAATGTAATCTAAAGTAGAAAAGAAAACAACTTGAAACTCTGGAATTGCAATTTTATTTGTCATTGCTGTCACTTTCATGTTATTCCTTCCTTGGAAATGTATACAGTTCAGTGGGAGAGGGAATGGAACACGCAGGTTTATGATTTTCCTGAACTCCTAAGCCAACAACAAGCAAATACAGACATGCAATTAAAGTTATATTTATTTCAAAAGATGAAAATTAAAGATAACTTCTGATTCTAGAATGAGCCAAGGTCTATACAATACCTTGTGGGTGTAACTCTTCATTCTTGTAACTGTTTCAGGGAGTCAGTATCATGGTGGGCAAGTAGCTTCTTCCTGAGTGTTTTAATGATACCCTCATGCCCTGAAAGAATTAATGATCCTTTTCACTTAACAATACATCAGGACTCTAGTGAAAGAATGGTCCAAACACGGGCTCAGTAGTCAGGAAACCTGATTTCGTTTTAACACCACTTCTAATGCGATTCTCCAATTCTGAGTAGCTCAGTTAAGTGCTAGTATCTTAGTTCCTTAGTCCTCTCACAGGAAAAACAGTTGCCTGGATGATTTAAAATAACATCATTCATGGGGCACCTGAGTGTCTCAGTCACTAAACATCTGCCTTTGGCTTAGGTCATGATCTCACAGTTCATGGGTTCGAGCCCCCAGTCAGGCTCAGCACAGAGCCTGCTTTGGATCCTCTCTCTCTCTCTCTCTCTCTCTCTCTCTCTCTCTTCTCTCTCTCTCTCCCCCTCTGCCCCTCCCCTGCTCTCTCTCTTTCTCTCTTTCAAAACAAAAATAATATCCTTCAATAATTATTGTTTACTAATGAGACATAAAAAGGATTGTGTCAATTTTGTGTGATTTTTCTGTAAAGAAACTAATGGAGAATTCCCCATGAACCAATGGGAACTGCTCTGTTTATTGACTTGAAATTTCCTTTCTAGGTGGTGAGAATTGGGTACGTGACCGTGACTGCTTATGCTAGTGTCAAATGGACTGATAAAGAGTTGAACAATGAATGATTTTACTTTGCTTCCAACAATATCAAAGGCCAAGAAATACAAAACTAATTGTTTTCCAGACAGCATACGTCCAGAAGGATGGCATTTGATAACAGGTGCTAGAAATGATTGGAGATCATCGTGTGGAAACTTGCCCATTCTGCTTGTAGGTGCCTGTTCCTAAAAAGCCACTACATTCCTCACCTATACTTGTTTATGATAGTCTTTTCAAAAGTATTTGAACACCTTCCAACTAATCTATTTATAGGCAGATATTTACTATATTTAGCAGGTATTTACCCGCTTATTTCATTTGAAAGCCCAGTAAAGAAGTAGCCTAGTCTTCTTAATTTGCATATAACAGCCATTTATGAAATGCCGTATTTTAGAAATTAAAGTATGAGGCTTTAGAAAGCCAATAACAATCATCTTTCATTCATGTATAGTATTACAGAAGCTAAGTAAACAAATGACTTTCCTCATCTCAAAAATACTTATGTATGTGATACATAGTGGAATTTTTGGCATATGGGACGTGTTCAAAATTATGTTGCTTCTTACATTTTTGTTTTTTGTGAGGGTTGGGGGTAGTAAGAAGAAAATGGTGCTGTGATTGGAATTATTAGCTCTACAGAAAAGATGGTGGACTTCAAGTATTAGAATTCTTTCAAACCAAAACAAAGTGATGACAGGAAATCCTTCCAGTCTGATTCTACATGGTACTTCTTGGGATTAAAAAATTTAAATAATCATTGATACAGTTAGCTGAAAATAGCACAGTCATTTTGTGACAATTTCAGACAGGAAGTATTTGCGCTGGATAAGTCAAAGTTACTATTTAATCCAACTTCTTTCACTAAGAAATTACCAGATTACTCTAACATCCTTTCACTAAGAAAATATTTATAACTTATTCTATGGCCATGCAGGAGTGAACAAGACAGAACTTCTGCTCCCCTGGAGCTCATTCTCTAGTAAGAGAGACAGTAGATAAATAAACCAATAAATCCATTAATAAAGGCAGCGAAGAAAATAAAACACAAGGTGTGCATGGAAGTTTGACAGGTGCTGCTAGTTGCTTATTCACTCTTCCTTCATTGCTAACACAATATCACTGCTCTTCAAGGTGGCAAGAATTTTAGGCATCCTTTGCAGCTAATGGTAGTCATGACACCATTCTGAATAATAAGATTTAGAAAGACTTCTGAAATTTCTGGGACATTTTTGCTTTCCTTATTCAGGTGTGCGCCCTCCTCTGCCATTTACTTCTTCGCTGGAATGCAAAAGTGATGGCTGGCACTAGAGAAGCCACACTGTGACCATGTGAGAAAGACAGGACAGTGTCCTGAATTAACTTTACCAATTGCCTACCTATTTCTTATGCATGAGAAAAATAAAGTATTAATTCAATTAAGCTACTCTTTGAGTTTTCTGTTGGTTGTGGACAAATGTGAATCATACTTTACACAGAAATGATGGGGGATGATTAGTATATACTGGATAGTTTAGGGAGGCATCACTGATACATTAACATGACAAGAAGTGGCAATGGCCACAAAAAAATGAAATATATGAAAAAACATTCTAGGCAGAGGGAAGACCGAGCATTAGATCACGTGTCAATCTTGAGCTTGACCAGTGTTGCCAAAGTGTCATGAATTATGATGAAATTCTCTGTGACTATGAGGTAAGTGGTTAAAGGACACTGCCTAGTAAGTGCTTGGATAGAAATCGGGTTTGAGAAGGAGGTATGTAAAGCAATGATATGGAGAGGGAAGATGCATGGAAAAAGAGAGTAGTTATTTCTTTAGAGAAATATTGCCTTGAGTGGTCAGCCAAGCTACAGATCAGAAGCTGATGAGCTTATCCTTTACCACATGCATAAGGAGTGTAAACTACCAATTATTCTTCTACTTATGAACTGGTGATGTATTTCTTTTAATGTAAGCAGGCAGACAATATTTAATTTATTTTCTTTCTTCCAGAAATATATTATTTCCTATTTGAAAGTGGCCTACATATTAGGAATTTTATGTTTAAAAGCATATTATATTTATGTCCATTTATGAATACAAACAAATCTTATATCAGAAATCTAAAAGTGAAGGTTAATATCTGAAATTCAAAAATCAAACCGGTATCTAAAAATCTACTTGCAAGTGAAGCTACTGATACTACCTTGTCCAGGTTTAAACTCTTACACTTTATACTCGTGTGACTATATTCTTATTAAACTGGGTCTATGTATTTTGGATCCAGAGAAATGTGAATTTACAGAAAAACAAACACGAGTACTGGAGGGAATACCCAATTTGATGTCAAGAAATCTAGATCTGCTAATGTGGAAAAAATGGCAAGCTTCTGTTGGGGGGATTCATGGATTACAGCAGTTAACCCGATCTTATTGAAACTTTGGAGCTACAAAACAAAATATAATTGGGGCGCCTGAGTGGCTCGGTCTGTTAAGCATCCAACTGCAGCTCAGGTCATGATCTTACAGTCTGTGGGTTCAAGCCCCGCGTCAGGCTCTGTGCTGACAGCTCAGAGCCTGGAGCTCGCTTCAGATTCTGTGTCTCCCTCTCTCTCTGCCCCTCCCCCACTCACACTCTGTCTCTCCGTCTCTCAAAAATAAATAAATGTTTAAAAATTAAAACAAAAACAAAACCATCATCAAAGAGATCTAGATTTTAAAACAAGTCATTGTATGCTTTTTCAGGAACACTTGTGAAACTCTGTTGAATTGCTAAACCTTGTAACCATTCATTTACTATAATTATTAGTTGGTGTCTTTGCAAATTTAAATGTTATATATTATTGTTCTGCTTTTAATATGAAAGTCTACTCCTTTTCCATTTCCTGAAGTAAAGCCGTTAAATACCCTTTCCCAAATGATTTATAAATGCAATTTGTTTTTAAATAAAAGTACCATGGTACAATGATACAAATTATTATCACTAAAGCTTTTAATTAAAACCTAAAATATGTGTGTCACTGTTAAAGAAATTAAAATTTCCAGAGCCTTAATAAGAAAAGCTATTTGTTAAGGGGTCCTGAAGCAATTGTGCTTTTGAAGATAAGACCTAAAACGGCTTCAGCCTGGCTTTTTTTTTTTTTCTTTCCTTTTTCTATTTAGCTTCTGAATCTTGCTTCCATGGAAATTTTTTCTATTCTTTGTGTGGAAAAGCACCAAGGATGTATCTGCCTGGAAGGGAGGATCTTTTACAAAAACTTAGGAAAAAGGGTTCAGATGAAAATGTGGAGAGTTGCCCCAGAAACTCTGGCAGCAATTCCAAAAAGACATGATTTTTTTAAAAAAAAGAATCTTAAGGGATTTATCTTGAGGGATTTCATGCATTAAACTGTAGTATAAGAGGAACGATTTTGTACAAACTCATCAGGGTGCAGTGTAACCAGCAGTATTAATAGGGACTTGATGCTACAAGAACCTGCAGGTAGTGGATGAACAGCTGGGGAACAGTTTGACTCACAGATGCTTCCACGTTGGTAGGGGCCTGTGGTGAAATTCATGGATGTTTTACAAATAACAAATCCATTGCCATTCCAGCTGTGCGTTCTCAAGCTGCAGATAATGGTGGAGGGTCCTTATGCCAAGTGCCCCAGAACTAAAACAGAATGGCTTGTATAACACAGAGCCCGTGCCGGATAATAACTTTTCCTCAAGAGTCAGATCATTCATCTGTCAATATTGAAAGCCAAGGTTCTCATTTAACATCATAGTGAAATGGCAGACTACCTGGGATGCAAATAGGAACCTTTTCCTTTACTTGAGTTTCTGCCTTACCCTTCGTATTTATCAGGAGTGATTCCTGAATATTTAAATATACAGAGATCCCCAGTCCTCTCTAGGCTCATCCCTTGGCAATTTGTTAAGGCTTAGGGTCTCAGCATAGATTTTCTTCACTGAATAAAGCTGTGTGGAAACGTGGACTATGCCAGTTAAGTGAGTCCGGCAAGAAATAACCAAGCAGTATGAAAACCATTATAATGTTAAGGTTCTGGCGGCAATTTTGAATTATTCATTACCCTTCCCCCCTTTACCCAGCCGACATATGGTGCTGTGTGGGTGTTACTTTTATTAAGAACCGGAAAATTTTACTAAAATACAAAGCTTGCTTTTGGTTTTAAATCCTTTGCAAATATCTAATCTAACTTTAAAAATATGCCTAGTACATTATCAAAAGTTTAAGATATCTCATTGCTATATATCATTAGGAAATTTTGGATTATTTCTTCTATAGAAAGGCAAGAAAAAGAAGAAGTTGGGTATCTGGAAAGGTTGGGTTGAGTCAGTGACTTGTAAAGCAAAATGCTTCTACAAAATATCATTAATTTTGAAAGACTAATGTTTATGTTCATTCTCATGAAGAATATTCAAATGCGACAAACTATAAAGGTGATGATGGCTTTTAAATGCCATGAATAATTTTAAGAGCATATCCTATTGTTTCCTGCAAGTGAACTTGCAAAAATTTATTTCTTGTTGAAGCATTTATTCCTTTAGTTTTACCCATGTACTTACAGGTGTGTTAATCAATGGATGTTATTACATGTATCCAGGAAGGCGATTCAATCATTTGAGGGTGACTTATTTTACTTGGGGTTAATTTGTAGGCAGCTCTGGAGCTATATGGCTTTAAGGAGTTACTGAAGGTGACAAAATGAAAATTAACAGCTTTAGCCCTGTATGGCTATGTTACATAGCTGAAATGGAACAAAGTGGAAATAAGAGGTTATTGCAATCCCCAAGATGGACTTGGCTTGAGGCATGTCAATGTGCTTTGGGTTTTAGTGTCACTGCTGGCGGCTACTTTTATGCAAGCAGATCACAGAAAACCTGTGAACCTAAAACATGTGAGTAAAATGATTTTCCTGGAAGGAATTGTTGATGATTGGCTGCATCTGGCAATTAATTATGCATTAGCATTTTAAAGTGCAAGTGCTTTGCCCATTTCAGGAGAGATATAGATATAAATACCGATGATATAGATATAGGTATATAGATTAGATATACATATAGATATAGATACAGATGTAATTTGTCTCTCACTGTCATTTTGTAGTTATTCCCCATTTTACAGTTGAGGACGTTTGTGGTTCAGAAGAGTTAAGGGACCTACTTACATTCCTTGTTTCTTCTCAGGCATAGAAATAGAATGATGAATGTAAGGGCCATTGCGATGATCCAAGCTAGAAGCAACGAGACCTTGAGCAATGAGTGTGTTGCAGAAGACAAAAGATAGTGCCCACATTAAAAAAAAAAAATGCAAGCTTTGGGATTGATTGGAGGAGTGGAGTGGAATTAAGGATGAAAAAGACTGATATTTCAAGTCATTGACTATGGTTATAGAAACATAGGGAACTTTTTTAGCTTAACTGTTTGCTTTGGGATGAATTAGACTTACGGAGGAATTGCAAAATAGTGCCGAGTTTCTGTATCCCTTCACTTCGCTTCCTGTAATTAACATCTCACATAGTGCATTATCAAAATTAAGAAATTTTTATTGTTGCAATACTACTAAGGAAACTATAAATACCATTCACAAATGTACATAAGAGATAATCACAGTTAATTATTTGAATAAGTATTTATCCCCATTTTATTATTTTTGTTTGCATTAAAATAAAACACGAACGAATGCTTAGCAGACTGTAGACATAAGACATCAGTTTGCTATTGATTGGATCTTACCGAGGAACACTCCATTTTTAAAATCTGAAGTCATTATGGAGAGAATACCACGGTGACTCATTTTCTGGTCCTGTGATCTGATGTATTCAGCTTATTACATTTGATTGCAATGTTGGATACTGTGACCAGTACAGCTCTGCTCAAGTCCATCTTTTCAAAAAGTTTGACAATTCGTCATCTGCCTGGCGAATGCAGTGGTGTTCCAGTTTCCCTACGAGGATGTTGTTAGGGGGTCTAGAGGTCAGCTGAGCCTCCATGGCACACCCACAAGCAAAGAGCCTGAAGGAGGTGGTGTTTATATAACTGGTCACCATTAGAATTTACATCCTTCTCCTCCATAGTAATGGGAAGAAGAGCCTCCACCCTACATGGCATCAATAAAATGAAACAAAGTGGTGGAAGTAGGTGCTAAGAAGTGGCTCATGTTTTCCCCGCCCCTGGTGTCATTAAGGCCCACGGGAGAGCTGAACTTCCATGTCCAGCAGGCAATGGTGAGATACCATGAGAAAGTGGTTTGAAGTAGGGTGGGCCACACTCCTGATTTGACACACAGCTCCCCCATCTCCAGCTTGGTTGCTGAGCACCCGCCTCAGGAGGCACCAGGAGGTAGTGGGGGCAAGACTGGTTGACACTCCACTCGCCCCGCTTCCCCTCTCCTTGTTTCTGGTGGTGGGGGTGATGGTGGGGAGGGCCAGTAAAGAGTTGAGCTTCTCCAAATCGTACCAAGAAAGCACGTTTTGGGCTTGAGTCCTTCACTTCCCACTTCCTTGGTGACAGCTGAGATCAGGGGAAAGCTGATCTACCCCTCTGCCCAGAGGTAATGAGGTTGTGTGAACGGATGTCCTATATTTAATGGGAACGTAGGGCAGGGTCAAGGGGAGGCTAACCTTACACTCTAGCTGTCTGCAATGAGCAGTGGGAGTCAGCGCCCCGCTGGCACGGGAGGAATGCCAACCAGGCATGTGAGAAGATGGTTATACACACCCAACTGGCCTAGTGTGACACCTCACCTGGGGACTGCCTACTAAAGAAAGTTAAATAAGATTCACAGTCTCATAGCGTAATATCAAATGTATCTAGTCAATAGTAAAACTATAACTGTTCTTCATAGTAAGAACGAGGAAAATCCCCCCATGAGAAAGCATAATCAACAGATGCCAACACGGAGATAAATCAGATGTTGATATTATCTGACAGGATTTTTAAAGCAGCCATTGAAAGATGCTTCAGCAAGCAATTACAAATCCTTATGAGCAAATGAAAAAATGTGAAAAATATCAGCCAAGACATCATCCCTAGGTATTTATTCAAGCATATATCCATAGGAAGGTTTGTTCAAGAATGTTTATAGCAGCTTTTTTATTTTTATTTTATTTTTGTAGGTTCAGATGTCCTACAACAAGTGAAAAGATAACAGATTTTGTAATATTCATACAAAGGAATACTGGTTAACAATAAAAGAGAACGAGCTATCGACGTGTGCAGTAACACAGGTGAATCAAATTGATGCAACCAAGTGAGTGAAAAAAGAGTACATATTGTATGACTACTTTCTTTTGAGAGAAAGAGAAAGAGAGACAGAGAATTTCTAGCAGACTCCATGCTCCACATGGAGCCTGACACAGGGCTCGATCCCACAACCCTGGAATCATGAGCTGAGTCAAGATCAAGAGTCAGATGCTAAACCGATTGGGCCAACCAGGCATCACTGTATTATTACTTTTATATAAGACTTTAGGAGATGCAAAGTAACATGTGGTGTCAAAAAGCAGGTTAGTGATTGCATGAGGACTGGAAGGGGCAGGAGATAGGAGGGAGTGGTAACAAAAGAGCAGGAAGAAACCTGGGTGCTGATATGCTGAACGTTCAGTATCTTGGTGGTTTCTCAGGAATATATATATATATATATATATATATATATTCCTCCATATATATATATATATATATATGGAGAGAGAGAGAGAGAGGGAGAGAGAGAGAGAGAGAGATTAAATTGTAACTTTAAGTATGCTCACTGTTTATTTCAAATTTACCTCAATAAAACTTTTTATTATGGAAACAACTCTGCAAACTTCTTGCTTTGGGTTACTTATAAGTAAAAAGAGAAAAAAAGAAAGAAAGGAAGTTGACCAGATTGTATGTTATTATCTCCCTGTACAGGTTAGAATCAGTAGGATCACTGAATCCTGCAAGGAAAAATTGCATATCAACATTGCAAAGGTCACAAGAAATATTATCTGTTAGGGAACCAGAGCACCTCCTTCTCTTCCTGTGGGTCACATGTGTCACACTGTGCCCCAGATAACATATCTATAATATTAACAAACAAGACAGTAATTTTATACTCTGTTACCATCTGCCATGTTAAATAGTGGGTGGATTGCATTAAAAGATGTGTTCTGGGCATCTGAAACATTGTATCCAAATAAGCACATGACTTCAGTTTAAGAGTTAAATTTTCCTTTTTGATAATTTAAAATATTACATGACAAAAAACATAAAACAACTATTAAACATGTAGAACATTTAGGATTTAAAATGTTGAAGGGAGAATACTTAGCATTTATTGAGGGTTTTCTTTGTGCTGAACGTCATATATATCATTTTATTTGTCTCACACAGAAATATAAAGTAGATAATATTATTGCTTACTGCAAAAAGCTGAGAACAAGACAGATGAATACTTCAGTCAAATTAATAGCGATAGATTAAAAAATTTTTTTCAAGGCCTTTTTTTTTTTTCAGAATTTATCTATCCTCCTCATAGATTTCCATTTTGTCAATAGTTTCTGGGAATGGTGCATATAAAGAAATATTTCACAGAATATATATGTATTTCAATATATGTATATTCCATAGTCAATTTAAATATTTATTTTATAATAATATCTGTGAATTTTCGTAATTTAACCACATTTAATATACACTCAAGCTTATCTAATCACCTCTCATATATAAAAAGTAAACTGATAGGTTTAATAGAAATTTTACCTATAATCCTGTCGAAAACATTTAAATGACTCAGAGGTTGAGCTGAAAACAAAACAAAAAGCAAAACCTCGCATATCTTCCTTTCATATTCCAAACATTTAACTTTATAAATAACAAAAATGTAGAGGATAAATAGGAAATCATGCAGATGGAAGGAAGCATCTAACTCCCTCTCTTCCTCCTTTCCTTTCTTTCCCTCTCTTTAAAACAAAAGCAAGTGGGGGGCCTGTGTGGCTCAGTCTGTTGAGCATGACATCTTCAGCCTAAGTGGTGATCTCATGGTTTCTGAGATTGTGAGTTTGAGACATGGAGCCCTCCGTCGGTCTCTCTATCAGAGCGAAGCCTGCTCGGGATCCTCTTTCTCTCTCCTCTCCTCCTCCAATTGCGCTCTCTCAAAAATAAATATAAAAAAAATAAAACACAAGCAAGTGGACAGGAGAGAAAAGGAAACCAATTCCTCAAAATCACCACAATTTCTGAGAAAGTCTGAAGGATCAAGATTAGTGTCTCATAAACCACAGTTCACATTTATGGAGATTCCTTTGAGATTCTCTTAATGTAGAAAAACACACTTTGGTTGGAATATTGTCTTTGTAGTGCTAAAACACAGGAAGTACCCCAAATCATTTTTGAAGCTTTTAAAGTTTTTATCTCAAAAATCAACTATTTAAAGCTATAAAAAATAAAAAGAAAACAAAAACCAAAACAAACAAATGAATACTAGCCCCAGGGAGATGAGAGTTTTTACAGTTCCTATAGTCTTCATGATAGCATTAGAAAGGTTTCATTATGAATGTTGGATTATGAAACTAAAACAAAACTAAAAACCTTATGGGTTCTTGTGGTGTCTGGATTTTCTCTTAAGTAGAAATTGGGATAGGAATGAAATATTTACTGTGAAACAAAACAGAAACAATAAAAAATATATTCTTTTTAACCAATTTGAATTTTGGAATTGTTTTAACCAAATTTGGTATTCCTTATTTCAGCTTTAATAAGCAATGAATATACAATGTGAAACTTTTATATTTGATTATAGGACACTATGGAAATATCAAACCCTAGAGAACAGAGTGAGAGGGTAAGAATGAGGAAGAAAAGATTCCTAGAGGAATTATCAGGTGATTCTTAAATAAGAGTTAGCTATGTTCCCTGAGGAGGAAAGGAATCCAAGTGCGGGGCGGCCGGTGGGGGGAAGGCACATGAAAGGGAAGGTATTTGTACGAATATTTGTGTAGCATGGTTGAAGGGGAGGACGAAAGTGGAGAATAGGGAGGACAACAAAAATATAGGACAATATTTTGAAGACAGTTAAATCGTTCGTTGAAAAGCTTTTGGCAGAACCTTAATTTGACCAGCTGTGTGTTTAGGGGGGAAATATCTATTTGAGGGACAGATTTGAGACAAAAAGACCAGACAAGTTCTGAAAATACTTCAAGACAGATTGAGTGCGTTGGGTTTTGCAAATAGAGAGGAGGAAAAGTGTTTAAGAAGCAGAATCTGCATAACCTGATGACTGTGGATAAGCAGAGGGAGAGAAGGGGGCAGTGTAGAATAATTCCCTGAATGACTGAGTATAAGTAGATAGACAGTCATGGCCCAGATTCTCAAGAAGGTTTTGGGGAGAGATGAAAAAGCTGAGTCTTGGACATTTTAAGTTTGATGTTCCTATATGAATATAAGCAAGTGTCTGGAAGGCCCTGAATATAGTTTATGGTATGATAGGAAATAGGATAAAAGGGGTGAAACAAGAAAACAAAATGAAGCAGATATATTCTTACTTTCATGCAATTACCAATCTATGGGAAAATACAGAGCAAGCAATTATGAAAATTAGTACAAGTGCCAAGCTATTGTTACAGAAGGAAGTGGGCTATGTAATAGAGGTTCTATTGGGTAGAGTTAACTTAGCCTGAGGCACGGGTCTCAGGACTCTTCACTGTAAAAGTTATACTGAATTTGGCCCTGGAAGTGAATGGAGGTTGACCAGGTGATGAAGGATATGGGGATAGCGTTGCACAGAAGTAGAAGAAACTTTGACATGTTGTGTACAAAATAAAGATGGATGGACTGACTAATCACTCTGGTCTCATAGAAACATGGACTAAGTTCTATGAACTAGTAGAAAACTTTGAGGGAATTCAAGAAGAAAGTGACATAATATAGAGGTTTAGAGCTCAAAAATATTAATTAACAGTCCAAAGTCATGTGTAGATGGGTGAGATTAGATTGCTAGAAAATATTTCCAGAACAATAAGGTAAGAATCCCTTTTTTTATGTGAAAAGGAGAGGGTTATCTAATTTGCTTTGAGATGTAATGCTATGAGATGATAAAATCCAAGAGGAATATCAATAATAAACATATTAAATATTAATATATAAACTATCAGTATTAATAACTACATGTGTTAATAGTAATAATTAATATTTATTGAATATAGAAAATTATGTTTAGATCTTGGTCCCATTATTTAATGATGATAACTTAGGTAAATTCTTTAAGCTGCTGAAGTTTAGTTATTTTGGGGCGCCTGGGTGGCTCAGTCGGTTGGGCGTCCGACCTCAGCTCAGGTCATGATCCCATAGTCTGTGAGTTCGAGTCCCGCATCGGGCTCTGTGGTGACAGCTCAGAGCCTGGAGCCTGCTTCAGATTCCGTGTTTGCCCCTCCCCTGCTCATGCTCTGTCTCTCTCTGTCTCAAAAATAAATAAAAACATTAAAAAAAATTTAAAGTTTAGTTATTTTTATTTTCAAAATGGGGATATTAAAAGTAGCTTTGCCATGTGGTTGTGTGAAGTTAAACTCATATATAATACTTAAAAAGTTCTTAGAAAGTGCCTGTTAACACAGGCAGTGCTCAGTATATGTTCTCTACTATTATTGTTAATATACACATATCCCTCAGAGAAGTTTACACATTAAACTATCATTCAATATCACCTTAATGTAAACCAGTGTATCAGATGACTTCCCACCCTGAAATAAGATGAGAAGCAGAATCTTATGTATTGCTAAGAAGATGGAGTTATTTAGCATTTGATTCCTGTGTTGTCACCTGACTCGGCACATTAGTCCCACCCAGTTCAGTGTTACAGTGAAATCCACACCATACATAGGCATGAAGAGCTTACACACGGAAGGAGTCTATATACCATGGAATCAAAGTTACTACCTGCTTCTCTGCAGCAGGGTACTTAACTTTTTTTTCTGGACATATCCTCATTGATACCTGAGAAAATCAAAGAGGGAGGGGTGGAGTTTAATATTTATCTAACTCAGAGTTCAGAAAGATTTAAAGAGACTAGAGTCCATGGAGTATATCCATAGAGCCTATTATTGGTCACATAGATATTTTTTCATATTTAATCTAGACAACAATCCCTAAAGGTGGATATTATCATCCTCAATTATTCCTAATGAATCAGTGTCTCAGAAAGGAAAAAAAGGAGTTTCCCAGTATCACACCACTTAATTATTCCAGATATTGGATTTAAATCCAGTTTCTAAGGCCTCCTAGTAAAGTGCACATGTATACCTTTCATGTCTGGTTTCTTCTGGTTCCCATGCTGTCTAGTCTCCTTTTCCATGCCACATTAACATATACCTGATGCTGTCTTGATTCTTAATCCCTCCCAGGAGTACTACCACCATTAGAGTGTGTTTATGTGCATGTGTGGGGCGGGGAGGCGGGTGGTAAGGGGCAGGCTTTACCAAAGTTCAAAGGTTTGCAGGTGTTTCAATAAAGTATGCTAAAATGATACCATTTTCAAATGTTCCTCAGCCATTTCCCCAACCAGCAACTTGTCACTAATGTGCCTTGACTTGGTTCCTGGCTCTTCTTTTTCAGTCTCACTTTTCAGCACCTTCCCTGGTCCTGATTTTCCAAAGTTTTTACCAACAGGGCAATTCAGCTTTGATTTTTCTTTTTCTTCTCTCTCCCCACCCCCAGAATATTGAAGCCATGTCCATCATGGTTTTTTAGAAAAGTTATATTCTCAAGAGGGATTTGTCTTTTTCTCTTTCAGACATATATAAAGCATTTAACTGAGCACAGAATAAGAGCTTGATTCTCTGTAGCTTTAAAAATTGCAGGGAAGGAGCTTAAGAATATTGACTACCCTAGTAATGTGTAATTCCAATCCTTCTACCCCTACCTCAACCACTTTTTCTCCTACATAAGAATACATGAAAAAGTGACAGTGACCTTGTTATAGGGAAAAGTTTTAAGGGGCTCTAATTTACTCTTTAAAAAGTTAATTATGTGAAAAATTGAAGGTAGTCTTTTGGGCACTTTCTCAAGAGATTAGAATATCTGATACTTGAATAAGTACTTTGAAGTGTAAAGACAATTTTCACATCTATTGCCATCTGTGAACTTTAGCCATTATTATCTCCAGTTGATTTTAATGCCAAGGTAGAATGAGGTGCTCATGATTGAACAGCTGGTAAGCAATGGAGAAGGGTCAGGACCCGTGCCTCTGCCTCCGGGTTAGGTATTCTTTCTTCCCCATAATGTGGACCCAGTCAATGTTGGATGAAGTAGATTGTTGCAAGTTTTCAATAAAATAATTTGTAGAAGTGTATAGCATAGTCTTTAACCCAAGAAGAATTTAATATATGATATTTTGACTCCATTTCTGTGAGGCTCTGTATTTAAAGGGTAAGATTGATGTTGTGTTGACTACATACATGGGTGTTTGAGAAAACTGCTGCTAACTGATTGATCAAAAGCTGGACTCAACGTTTCAAATTTTCAAGGGATTACCATGAGGAAAGTTTGTAAAGAAAGATTGTCACCCTTAGAAACAAAACAGATGTTTAACAGCACTTTCAGCACAAAGCCAGAAGGAAAAAGGGAGAAAAGCAAAAGGGAAAGGAGGCAGACAGTCAGGGAGACAAAGGAAGGGCCAGGGAATCTTTTGGACAGGATATGGGAGCAAGAGGAATAAGACTGAAGGTATGAATGCTGAAGTTAACAGGGATATTCAGCAGACAAATGAGGCCACGTGGAACACTTGTTAGGTAAATGTAAACAAAAGGAAGCGTAGACAGTTGCGAGGCTCTTGATCCATATTTACCTTGTGCTCTCTGTTGTATCCAGTATCTGCTTTCCCTCTATGGCTCCACAGATAATGTGGCGTGATTACCATGGGTAATTCATTATCTATACTTCAGTAACTTCTGAGATAGTTTTGAGAAGTGACCTTCCAAGTGGAACTGATTTTAAAACAATTTAAATCTCCTAGGATTCCACTTTTCAACAGTCACAAATACTTAGAGGTTTCATCTGTTATTCTATAAATTCATTGCAACCCAACCTTTCCCTTCCAAGAGAGTTCCTAAACACTGACACTCTACAGTAATGACTACTTATGAAATTCTGATTGAGAGATAAAATTGCCATCAGAAGCGCACTACTTGGTTACCAGACTTAAGGGTATTTAAAATGTTTTCATTTATGTTGCTCACCCAACCAAATACATTCGCATGGGTTCTAGAAAGACTCTCTGTAGCTGAAAGAATACCCAGGCAGGGTTTTGCTGCTAATAAAATATGTAGGGAATATCCCAGAAAGACTAACATTAAAGAGGTATAAAATGTAGGCTTTTCTAATACAATGACCTAATATGTTCCTATTACAAGTCTTCCTATTATTTAAACAGCTGAACTGGCAGCTTTAAGACCCTTTAAAAGTTAATAGTGGAATTTCAGTGAGACTCTTAAGTCCATATGTGTTTTAATGGATGTTTTAATTACAGAATTTTATACTTGTTCTTATATGTGTCTAGAATTATATGTTTATAACTGATCATATAAGTTACATTATTGTAAATCCTTATGTTTAACTTTTTGTGATTGAAATAGCATTGTATTTCACCTTTGTTATTTTTCAGGATGTCTGTAATCTTTCCAGTTGTACAATATACAATATTTTCACAGCTTTCTGAACTCACATAAAAAGAGTCCTTCCGAACACTATGAGGAAAGTGACTTGCCAACAAATCGTTTTAAATTAAAATGGTTACTTCTCTTTCTTTTATGGACTCATGCTTTCCTTTTAGTGTATTTTGGCTCGAAAGAGAAAAGAAAGAAATCTATTTTAGAAATGCCTCAGCCACTTTATCTGAGTTTCTCAGCAAATATTCCTGTGATATCTACTGAGCATAAAGCTATGTTTTCAGATCCTATTGACTTTAACAAAGTTGTTTTAGATTAGTTACAGTTTCTGAACTTTTCATTTTCTAATTTTGTTTTTTTAGGGTTAGATTTAAATAGCATACATAATCATACTATTAGAGGTATATGAAAAATCTACAAGTAATTTTTTTTATTTTTCCCTCTCTCTCCCTTTCTTCCTTCCTTTCTCCCTTCTTTCCTTCCTCTACTCCTTTCTTCCTTTCTGCTTAGCTTAAAATAACAGTTAATAACATCAACCCTATTATCTGAAGTTTTATTTATCCAAATATCTGCAGTTTGAATCAGGCACTTAATGGCACCATCTCCGATCAATCTCCGGAAAACCTGAACCCTGTAACTGCCACAGAATAATAGATAAAAAAGGGAATTTTAGCGTCAAAAACTGTAAAACAAATATTCCTTTTGAAAAGATAGGCTCAATCTATGAATTCTGATTATGATGCTTATTATGAAAGGCATTTAATAAGCCATGATCTGGTGTCAATGTAATTATAGGCATCATGCATCGGAAAAGCTGTGGTAAAAAGCCTTTTCAAGTATTCTAACTACATAAAAACAAGTATTGTAAGTGCATGTGGTCAGTTGCTGTATTTTGAAACTGTACAAAATGCATTGTAACATATGTATGAAATACAAACTATGTCTTTTTAATCATATAGGTCAAGGGCTATAAACAATCTCTTATATAAGGAGAAACCAAAAGCTGTGATGATGAAGTACTTACATGTTTGAAACTTCATTTTACAGTATGAAACTGTGAAAAATTAAGAATATGTCCAAATTACCTTAAGTAAACTTGAAATCTAGTAATTGAGATTTAAGGCTTGATACACTTGAAGCCAGAGATGCATCTAGTTGGATTTATCATCCTCCAACGGAAAAAAAATTTTAAAAGAAACAACTCAGACTTCCAATCACGAACATGCCAGCAATAATGATAATTCCACAGAGATCACTGGGCTCTGGGTTCCATTTCCCGAGAAATGATGTAACTGTTACACATCAGTGTGCCAAGGAAAAGCAGTCAGTGGAGGGGTCTGGGAGATGTTGATGAAGAAGGTGCTGACTTAAACCTTATCAGCTTCTAAAGATTGTTTGGCCTGTTGTTCTGGTTCCTTCCTCAGGAAGCTGAGATGTGCATGGCTGCTTCTTAGATGAGTCATCACCAAACTGTGTTGTCCTGTGGTAAGGAAGAAGCCTATGTCAGGAAATCTGGGACATTCAATGACACTCTTGCATGTCTATGGCTGGTAAGCACAGTTGATTCGGTTCTATACATAATGAGGCTGAGGTCAGGGGCTTGAGCCCCATATAGGCCAGTTAACTTTTTTTTTTTTTTTTCCTGTACAGTGATCACAGACTGCATACTGAACCATGGCCAGCCAGGTGTCTTACACGTATAAACCACTCATAAGAGGCTGGAAAAGTTACTATATTCACAATAATAAAAAAATTCCTCTTAGTTCTGGAAAAACAACTCAAGCACATTTGTCATCACTTTGTTAGCACCAATTTCATTTATTAGGTCAACCTGATCAGGCTGCTTAGAAAATTAAAGTCATTTTTCAAATGGAATTATCATTTCAATAAAATAAATATTCTTAAAATCATGCTGTTAAACTTGTTCTCAAAATAGTGACTTGTGGCCCTAAATTTCAGGGAAAGTTATGATAATAACTAATGCTTTCTCCACCTAAACTGCTCCTTTAAATTGGATACAATTAATTACTAAAAGACTAAAATATTGACATCAAAACCACTGATAACCATTAGAAATAGTTGAGACACCCCTGGCAGGATTGCAATGCTGGTAAAATTCCATTATTGAAATGTACTAAAATGTTGGATTTATCTCAGGTGAGATTATGTAGTAGACACATGTTATGTAAATAATGCTTGTATTTTACTTTGGGACATCACTCCTTCACTCTTAGTCCACGTCTTTATGTAGGATGACTTCACTTCTGAAATCTAGGAGAAGCCACAGGATTCATGCCTGGCCATTGAAGTACCACCAGTAACGTTTTTTGAGAATTACTGGAAAAGAGGGATTTTCCACTGCCTTGGTTACTAAGTAGCAGCATGGAATTTGGGAACTTCCGGGGCCACTAGAAAGAAAGTACCTACCTGACAATGAAGGTAACATGGAGCAAAGAAAGCATGGCCATGGTGGGGGACAGATAGGGTGGGGCAAAAACAAAAACAAAAGAGTCCTGATGAGTTTTGAGTCCCTGAATACAACCATACCTGAAGGTAAACTGTAGGACTTCAGGGTTTTATGAAGTCAGTAATTCCTATTCTCTTTTTGTGCTTGACTCTATTTGATTATAATTCTACAACTTTCCAACTTCAAATAGCTAATTAATAGAAATAAGAATTCAGAACTTTTAGCTAATCTAATAGATGTTTATTGAACTCCTACTTAGGGCTTTAGACTTAATCGCTCAGCTCTGATTTTATATAATCTAATAGAATACTGTTTTCATGTTCTATATGATGTAAATTATAGTGATGCATAAAAAAAGTGTGCGTTTGTAAAAAATGTTACATTTGTTTAAATAGGATAAAAAGTAACATCTCCAGGCAAAAGGAACATGCACATTAGTTTTCCTTCTGTTCTTGCAACAATAGGTGTGTCATTTTTGTTTACAAACCTAAAATGCTAATAAAGGCAAATCGGTTTCTTAAAATTAAAATGTAAAATTACACATGAATATTGAAATGATGCGGCTGGAGAGCTGGATGCTTTGTAGAAAAGATCTTTTGTAGCATTTAGTAGCATTTAGTCTGCCATGTCAGCCAAGCTTGAATGAAGCAGCAAGTTCAGCGAACTCAGTCACATGCAATATCATCTTTTGCAACCATATTACGTATCATCACTGATACCTTTTATATTCTACTGATGTTTATTATGTTGCATGAATGGATTGGATAGTTCATAGAGACAGAGGGTCACACTGTAGAATAACATTCTTATTTAAAAACAAATAACAACATAATGTCCTCAGTGTGGTTAAATCACACAATGTCAACATTATCTGTAAATTATAATGGCTCACTAATGTTGAAGACATCAGGATGAGATATCAAAGCCATCTCACATTTGAACCAGGAATACAACTATTCTCATTAAGAAGCATTAACATCCAAATAACTTTGAAAAAAGAAGCATCCATTCTAGTTTCTCTCCCCTTTCTACACTGACTTTCTAAAACACATCAAATTTGTTGAAATTCACAAAAAATTTGAGAGATGAGGTACAGAGCAAAAGGGTGAATGCCTTAGAAAAAAAGTGGGAATTGAGCATACTTTTGATATTGCCCTTTGCATTGTTATTCTTTCCTCAATTTCTCCTATGAATGAGAACTCTTAATAGAAAATAAAGTGACTTTTTTTGTCTCTTCCTTCCATCTTTCACATTATGACATTATGTCACATTTCCTTTCAAACTTTCCCTGTCAACTTGAATAGTTAGTAATTCAGAAGGTTCTTTTATGTGACTGCTGGTGGGGGGAGTGAGGTCATAATTCAGATGTTATGTTTTCCTTTGGGTCAGTGCACAAATTTCTTTCCTATCTAACAAACAAATGATGACTCTAGATCAGAAGGATCAAGATCAAACTCAAACACCCTAAATGGATGGGTTTCCTTTTTCATCTAACAAAAGAGGAAATGCCACTTCCCCACCCCTTCCTCTGAAAATGCATGGCCCACTCCTTTCCTCCCGGGAGCTGGAGAATAGGGGGACAGAACAGATAGCTCATCTATTTGGTCGTGGTGTTTTATGCACCTAAATTAACATGCTTCTTGGGCTCACTGATAACCCTTCAAGGAAGATGTAAATCTATTTCCTCAAGGTCCTAATCGGGAGTTTTTTGTCTAGAATAAATCTGGAAGTCCTAATGACAAGAAGAAATTCCTCCTGTACAAACAAATAAAACACTACCACAACAACAAAATCTTAGAAATAGAATGAACTTGTGTCCAATTATCAAGACAAAAAAAATGTGTTTGTGTTTGTGTGTGTGCGTGTGTGTGTGTGTGTGTGAGAGAGAGAGAGAGAGAGGGAAACAGAGAGAGAGAGAGAGAGAGAGAGAGAGAGAGAGAGAGAGAAAGTCTTGATTCTTTGTATCTCTTGATAGATGGATGACGTTTGCCTAGGACAACCATCATGGTATTATAAAACTGTCTCAACAGTATCATATATTGCTAACTTCTTGTTTCTTTTTGTTTAGACACAGTAATAATTAGCTTAAATACAAACTCTAGTCCTCATGTTGAATTTTCTCTGCTTTGTTTCAGGATAGTATGAGCATGACTGTAAGAATGACAGCTCATTATTTCATGTGAATGCCTTCTTATTTCTTTAAACACCAACCATCATCCCCACAAAAATAAAAACTAAACTACACTGAAAGCAATTCAATGAACAAAGGGTAGACATCTCTGATGCACGGTTTAGAAATAGAAACCAATTTGAAATTAGGCAAATCTGAAGTTGGCTCATAGTTTCTCCATTTATTGAACGTGTGAAGCTCTTCATTTCTAAGAAGGAAGAAAAGACACCATGGGTATTCAATGAAGTGCAGTTATTAAACCCTGTGGCTCATATTGCACATATGCAAAATATGTTAGTTCTTTCCAATTTAATTTGAAAAGATTTTTGAAAGTCTCCTTCATGCCAGACACAAAGCTGAGCCGTGTGGATAAGATGGGTGGGAATGTGGTCCACTCTGAGTGACAGGTCTCTGCAGAGCCTGACCAGGAGGGCACCACCAGCTACCTGGACACAACAGCCCGCTCTTTCTCAAAGCCCTCTTTCTCTTCTAAGTGAAGACTTTCCTCAAGCCTCTGTCCTCTACCCTAGTCTCTCTCACATTTTTTCCTTCTCTGGTAAACTTATTCATTCTAATCTCAGCTCTGTGAAGCTAATTTCCAAACCCAAACTGGAGTTTTCTCCAACTCTCAAAACCAACTCCATGAGATTACAGATCTGTAATTGGAAATATAGAAATAGGAATTCATCTTCTTTTCTGCCCAGAGCAGTTCCTTCTGATATTGAGGTTTTTGTTAATGACTATCGCTTGCAGGCCACTCTCCCAATTAGGAGGTTATAAGAAGTGAGAGAAGTATGGTGCAGTGATTAAGAGCAAGGTTTATGGGGGAAGGCTGCCCAGGTCCAACCCAGCTCTGTCATTGGAATCATAAAGTGCCTTAACACCTTAACCTCATGTTGCTGCTGTACAGATGAAATTTTATAGTTAATAATACTGTGTCGTATATTTGAAAGTGGCTAAGAGAGTGGATCTTAAAAGTCTCATTGCATACAAAAATTAAGACCGTTTATGGTGATGGGTGTTATTACGATGCGCATTTTGCAACACATACAAATATTTAATCATTATGCTCTACACCTGAAACTATACGATGGTAACTGTCAAGTATATCTCAATAAAAATAAGAACATTTTATAACATGTGTACGGTTCTTAGGATAGTGCGTGGCATATGGCTAGCACTGTAAAGGTAGTTTATATTGCAGCAAACGCTTTTATTTGCTGCTGTATAAGTATACACTCAGGATTTGTGCCAGGATGGAATTAGGCTCCTTTCCCCTGTGTTTCCGCCTGTTCGATCACCTGATAATCATGAAACTCTAATCATCACTCTCCAAAATCTACCAATCTGCTGACAACTATTTCTAATAGATAGATAAAGCTTTTTCTTCTTTACCCTTAACATATTTAATAATTTCTGTGCTTTCTGCTTCATAGTAACACTGTATGCTAATCTTATCCATTTTAATTAGTAAGATATTAAAATCAATAAACTCTTCTTTACCCACTTTTGAATCATCAAAATATATATTTTTTGAATCTTCAGAACAAAAGATCCTTCACTGCAGGGATTGGATTGTAAAATTACTTTGGACTGAATGAAAAATATTACTCTACAAAATGTTAGAATGGAATCACATGTCACTAAGTTGTATACTGGATGTCCTGCAATTTCTTTCAGTTGTAGCTGCATAATTTATATGAAAAAAAAGCTATTTGGGATTTTACTATGTTATTGTGAGCAAATTCCACTTACCTGAGAACGTATTGTGAATGGACACAATGAATAATTGAGGTAAAGTCCCAGGGCACTCATGTGGAGGAGTTGATGAATTACTTAACCCATGAATTTTACAGCCCTCCCCCCCCCCCCCCCCAGAATAAGACTACTAATAACAACTGGTGACTGGACTTTATTGATTAAGGAATTTAAGTGCATATTTAGGAGAGAGATCTTAAGATGACTGATGTTCTTTGCTTGGTGTGACCTTTATAATGTGAAGTTTTTTCTTCTTAAAAGTTAATACAGGATTGTTAGGGCAGGGGACATTGCAGGATATGTTCTGCACTCAGTGTAACATTAGGAAGGATGACAGAGTCACCGATAGGAGGAGACAGAGGCATGAACCCAAATCTGGCAGAGAAACAACTCTTCTGGGGTTGGGACATAGGGTATGAGCACTAAGCTTTCACTAACACTTCCACTTGGGCTTGTATGTCATAAGAGATCTTAGTAGGCAAATTGGGAGGAAAAAGCTACTGATTTTGTAGTCTACTGAACTTCCTTCTCAGTTTCCAACCGTTCCTTATCCTATGTTGGAAGCATGTGGTGTTTTCTGCCTGGGGCCACAGCTAAGTTCTCCATTTATTATTTCACTAATTCCTTTTCCCAATATATTTTAAGCATCCACATCGTTCATACATAACAGTAGGTACTAGGGGTAGAATGATTAATGAGATAGGGTCCCTGCCCTCACAGACTTAGAGACAGGATTAATTTTAATTAATTAATTAAAGACAAGATTAATTTCAATACTCTGAGATAGTCTCCCTCCTATTTCCAAAGTAATTATACTTTTCATTCATCCAGAAATGTGAAAACTGACAAGTCTTGCTTTATGAGTGAGATTCATGGTTCTGCAGATGTTGTGCTGGCCTTTAGCTCTAGACTTCACGAATATTGTTTAGTTTTGTTGGATTTTGGAAAATGTCTTATATCGTCTCATTTTCCATTAACGGTTTTTAAACCCGATAGCTTCTGCAAACCAATAATATCATGTCAGCATTCAAATATTTACTCAAAAACTCTATTTAATCACAAGAGCACTGAATCGTTTATTTTTCTTCTACTTTGAGTGTATCTCGGGATCTACCTGTGAAAATGAGATCTTGGTGCAAGCACTGGCAAATTTTTTTTTCTTAAATTTTTTTTTTCAACATTTATTTATTTCTGGGACAGAGAAAGACAGAGCATGAACGGGGGAGGGGCAGAGAGAGAGGGAGACACAGAATCTGAAACAGGCTCCAGGCTCTGAGTCATCAGCCCAGAGCCTGATGCGGGGCTCAAACTCACGGACCGCGAGATCGTGACCTGGCTGAAGTCGGGCGCTTAACCGACTGCGCCACCCAGGCGCCCCAGCACTGGCAAATTTTGAAAGCATATTTAGTCTCACCTTTTGTGGAGATGCCCCTCCTTTCATAAAAGGCAGCTGTTTGGGTACAGGAACTGATTATTCTTGAAGTGATTCTTAATAGCTTCCTAGTTATTTTGCTGACATTTGTCAAAGGCTATACAAATTTAGCTTTCTTGGAACAGGGATGGAAGAAATGTTATAATAGTAGATTTCCTGAAAGCACCATGGAATTTATCTTGATGCTATAATGGACACTTGGTAGCCACAGATGTGGTCACACAAATCTTTTGTACCAATGATTCAATCTGTATCTTTGTTTGAGCAATAATATCCAGAAATCCAGAAGATGAAGCAGAGAAGTTATACTTCAACAAAATGGAAGAAGCAGAAAAAATCAAAAGTATAGTTGCTGAGCTGTTTAGAGGGAAGTTGAAAAAAACGCCTAGCCTTATTTACCACACCGTCAAAACAAACAGTTGAAAAAGACCATAATTAGCCAAAATAGTCATGTCTGATACAGTATCTGCACAGTGTAATGTAAGTAGCATAAAAATTAAAGTGGAACAGAATCAGGTTTAAATTCCTGTTTTGCCGTAGCGCTACTTTTGTGGGACCTTACTTACCAACCTTCACTTTCCTCAGCTGTAAAGTTAGACTATATAATACTTACTTGTTACAAGACTTAAGTAAAACTAAGTATGTAATATATGGATCATAGCATCAAATGCACTCGATAAACAAATGTAGTCATCCCTCTCCCAACAAAGGAAAAAGAAAAAAATACATATACACCAATTATAAAGAAAATTTTCCAAAATATTTTTTTTTCTATTGAGATAAGTACAATTGTTGTTTGTGAAGAAATAGTTTTTAAAAACTCTGCCAAATAATTGAGGAGAATGGTCTTGCTAATTCATTTCTAACTCTGTTCACAATTGGATATCTGAGCAGCAACATGACATTTATTCTATCTTCCTCCGCATTGGAATAAGCACACTTTAAAATGTATCCTATTGATCAGGAATTGTCTTGACTCCCATGAGCAATCTTTTCACAGCTGTGTCTATGTAAGTAAGCAACACAAAGAATTATGAGATTCCTTTAGTTATTAGAGTACATGCAAGAGTTCCCTGGCTTCCATTTTGAACTAATATGCATCAATGGTGGATACAGGAAGAGCATCCAGGTTAAATATAGCTGTCTGTTAAACAGCTCTCCTGAAGAATTGAACACTTGTGGTTAATGGTGACCCTCCCTGCACTTTGCTATTGGGTGTGAATTTCAGTGAAATGTCATATCCAATAAGATCTCCCTGGGGAAATCAGTTCTGAACATTGGAACTCTGCCCTCAGCTAGATGGGGCCATGTTTACAGATACACTCTATCAAGGCTCTCCCAATGGTAACCCCTATTTGATAAAGTTGAAGAGATATGTCCTTAGATTGCTCAGTCTAGAGAGCAAAAGAAGAAAATTATAGTCTGTATTTGTTATATTGGGGAAAAGTACACATATGTGCCTCATGTCATGCAATCCTGGCAAGAAATCTTTTACAAAGGCTTCACTAGAGATATATAAATATATGTCTATTCACATTTGTCATGTTAGAATAGTTTTGAAATTGCATCATGTACCTCTGGGTTGAAGAATCATTATTGGAATCTTCATGACGGTAAGTGTTTATATAGCCCTTACTATATGACAGACACTGAATATACAAAGCTCTTTACAAATGTTAATTCATTTAATTCTCTCTCCAGCTTTATGATCAGTTTCATCAATTATGAAGGAAATGTCAGCTGGGACCCAGAGGAGGAGCCATCTCAAGGTCATTGAACAAGTGTGGTTCCGCCTTGTCCTTAATTGTTTTTCTACATCAAACCATCTTTTCAAAAAGTGACTTGATTCTAAAGTTGAAAATAAAAATGTTAAATAAAACCTTCTCCTAATTTAGCAGAAAAATGTTGTACCCAGAAAGTTCCTTTTGTATTTATTCCACTATTTTATCAGACATGTTGAAAGACCAGATAGCTGGGTTTTTTAGCGGGGGAGAATTAGAGAAACGGCATATTTGTCACCTTCCTAGTTACATACAGTTTGCAGATTGGTTGCCAACATTTTAAATCTTCCCCAAATTACTTAATAGTAAAGAAGGAATTTTATCGAATATTAGGACATGGCAGCATCTGTAGACACAGTGTTGTTGTTGTTTTTTTTTTTTTTTTCTGTTCAGGACATAGTGATTCAGTTTGTTTCCCATATATACATGAAATAACGGATCACATAGGTGGGAACTTAACCCAGAAGTGCTATAAGAAAATACACTGTCAACTAATAGAAAATATGTCTGCAATCCTTGAAGGATGTGATGACAGACTGGAAGCATTTCTGTGGACATAGCAGTATCTATTTATTCTATTTTAATAATAGAACAGGGTCTTTTGGCTTAGAGTACACTTTAAGAGGTAAGGAGAGAATATATTTTGGAAAGAGAATGGATGTGAATGTTTTCAGAGAACATGAAGAAAGAGAAAATGACTCGCAATGTGACAAAGCAGGTATGGGAGAATTTTAGACAGTATCAACCAAAGGTTAGCGTCTCTCAAAGTCTTTCTACCGGGACACAGATCCAAATACATGTTTTATGTTGTAATTTTGAGTTTGATGAAGGTCAGAGCTATGTTGTAGCCATGGTCTACAATGCTAAAATGACATCTCTATTATTTTCATCCTCATGTTACCTTTGAAAAATATTCTTGCAAATACCTAAAAGTCATACATGTCATCTACATTTTTTTCATTTTTAAATACTTATTTCTCCCTAACATTTTAGGCATTCTGGTCTCCTGCTCCTTATGCCATTCTGAGACTCCCCACACCAGAACCAATTTTTGGTTTTACTTTATTTCCTCTGATGGGAATATTTTTATGCATTTTTTATGTTGGAAATTGTAATTCATTTTCACTTCCATTAACGATTTTCAGAGAATTAATTTAGGGTCTGTTCCTAGGTGGGACTTTCAACTGGTCTTTGCAGTTAATTTGAGTTATTTTTTTTTCTTGCAAAATTGGGATTTCCCTTTTAAAAGATAAAATGTAGTAACAGAACTGGGGGGAAAGCGAGTTTCACTGAAGATGTGTTCCTGTTTGTGCATACACTTCAGGACAGTATTTCAAATATTGCATTTCTAAGCATATTTCATATTTTTAAGGAATTGTTCTTTCTAATAAATAAAAGATTAATTCATTTAATTTTACTGTTGTATGTACATGTTTCGGAACCAGTTTTTTTGTCATTCTAAATCTTTCTGCTTTCCAACAAATTACATGCCATGGAGTATAATTTCTGTTTCTGCCGTATACCACATCATCCCACACTGACATATCACTGCAATGAAAGGTAAACCTTACAAAAGCATGCTAATTTAAAGATGCAATGAATGTTTTATAGACTCTTAAGTGTTTTCTGTTCTGGTTTTCATATAAAAATTATATAAATGAAGGAAATAATTTTTGAATACTTGGCTTACAATTTTTATCTTTATGTGTATAAATGTTCCTTTTTTATTTTTTCTTTCAGTGGTTAGAGAATAACTTCTCCAAATGCACAACCTTATTATTCTTATTTACTTATTATTTACTATTTACTATTATTATTATTTATTATTATTATAGTAAAAAAGATATGCTTAAAATACAACATGATTATTACATAGTTTGATCTCCATGATAAATATGCAGCAGGTAATTAAGTATAATAAAAATAATTTTGGAGAATTTTAAAAGGCAATTTCCATACAAATTTGATGGTCCATTTAATTTAAGGAGCTGTGGGTTATGAGAAGTTCCATCATGTATGACACAGGGCCATAGAATATTGACCAGTTTGAACAATAATAATGGTAAAAGGTGAAAGAATTTGATTCCGAAGAAAGAGTGGCCATAATAATAGTATCAGGATGAGTAAATTCAAACCAAGTTATTTTCTTAAATCTTACCTACAATTCATTTTTTTAAAAGTTTATTTATTTAAGTAATCTCTGTGCTCACCATGGTGCTTGAACTCATGACCCTGAGGTCAAAAGCTGCACGTTCTACCAACTGAGGCACTCACGAGCCCCTACAATTCATTTTTAAATTCATTTATTTAACAATCATTATTGAACCCCTGCTAGGTTTTAAACACTGTGCTAAGAGACAAAGTGCTAACTAGAACAAACACATTATCTGCCCTCATAGAACTTATAACCTGGACTACTATAATTTCTGAGCCATGATATTTCTGGACTTCCTAAATACCTATAAATTCACTGTGCTAGAGTGCATCAGGGAAATAAAAATGTTCCTGGGACAATTTAATTAAAGCTGGGAAAGTAGAGAGCCAAGATTTATGAGCAGAAACACAATGTGCCAATGCATATTCTGGAAGACTCCGTAAGTCTAAAATCAGCCATCTCTGGGACAAGCAAACGCAGAGTAATTTCCACAGGACCTATGTGTTAGGAGCTTCTGATATTATCTTAAAACAACAGTCATAATTTGAAGAGGCAGCTGAAAGAAAAGAGAGTAGTTGAATAATCTGACATAAAAAAAAAAGGAAAGAACAACAAGAATAAAGCTCTAAAACTTGTAGACAACCAGTTCATAACTATCCATTTCACTCCTTTATGCATGTGCATCAGAAAGAGTATAACACTACTAGGTATTTACCCAAGGGATACAGGCGTGCTGTTTCGAAGGGGTACATGCACCCCAATGTTTATAGCAATGCTACTGACAGTAGCCAAAGTATGGAAAGAACCCAAATGTCCATCGATGGATGAATGGATAAAGAAGATGTGGTATGTATACATAATGGAGTAATACTCAGCAATCAAAAAGAATGAAATCTTGCTATTTGCAACTATGTGGATGTAATTAGAAGGTATGACGCTAAGCAAAATTAGTCAGAGAAAATTAGGTATCATATGATTTCACTCATGTGAGGAATTTAAGATATAAAACAGATGAACATAAGGGAAGGGAAGCAAAAATAATATAAAAACTGGGAGGGGGACAAAACATAACAGACACTTAAATATAGAGAACAGAGGGTTGCTGGAGGGGTTGTGGGAGGGGGGATGGGCTAAGTGGGTAAGGGGAATAAAAGAATCTACTCCTGAAACCATCGTTGCACTATATGTGAATTAACTTGGATGTAAATTAAAAAAAATTTAAATAAAAAAAAAAAAGAAGATGAACTTGGGAAAAAAAAGAAAGAGTGTAACAGTTCAGAGATGCTCTTTTACAATGATTTAACTTTGTTGTTGTAATCGTTTAGAATGATGCTTTGGCCATAGTAGCCAAAATCAAACACAAGAAATGTGACTGACTCAGAGTAGTGGTTCTTAACTGGATGTACAATTCCTTAGAGGTCCTTTGAGAAGTGTGTTAGGACATTTTGATGTTACGGTAAGTGGAAAGACACTGCTATCATTTGGTAGGTAATTGTCAGGGATGCCAGATGCTCTGGATATGTATGGAAAAGTCCTGTAAAATGACTGGTTGAATGTCCCTGTCTGACTTTCTTTAATGCCCTCTGAGTATCCATGTATGTGAAAGACCTGTTTATAAATAACCAAGCCTGGTAAAATCAAGTGTTTTTATGAATAGTTTTTGTCACAGATTTTTCCAGTATTGCAAGTGTTGTTTAAACTGAGGAAAGATTGTACTTTGTTTTGCTAAGAATTATGCCAAGAGTGATTCACTGTTTCTCAAAATCACATCACTTATGGCATTGTGTTTCTCTGGTTTTTGAGGCAACAATACAACAAAATGAATTGATTTGGATTTTCATCTGTAGCATTTGAAGTGATGAGAACTATAGGAAGGAGCATTTACTTATTCTATTGTGGTTGCTTGCATAGTCATGTCTAAAATTTACATATTGAATGTATATTTTGTTATAAATTAATTTACTTTTCTTCACTGATATACTTAATGATTGATGTTTTTGAATTGTGTGCTGATAGATGATATTAACTGTGAATTTTTTATTGGGAGAATTAAAGTGACATTATAAAAATATTTGTCATATAAGAGAAGTATTGAATTGACCAGATAGAGAACCAATGGCCTGTAGTCTTGCTAGTTCTGGATAATAGAAGTTTCTAAGAACAATTCTGTCTGTAACATATTTTTTTTCTGCAGCATCATATGTTCCAGACTGTTCTTGTCTCTAATTTTCAGTTGTGTGTTTGTGTGTGTGTGTGTGTGTATTTCCAATGATAAAAGTCAGTGAGGCAATTACTTGAAGATTTCAATAATTTAATTTATTGTATTCACTAGTTGTTTTGACTTTGTTGTCTTTAAAAATAAATGGATAAAAATACCAAAATACATTAGATAAAATATAGAACATTTTATTGATTGATATATTCTTAATCTTTTAGATAATTTAAGAACACCATTAGATACTTAGGTTTGTTGACTAGTTCCATCAGGAAATGATGATGCCAGGAAAATCAGAAACCTGATTATTAACCAGAAATATGATCACTCAGGTCATTCAGTAAGTAGCCATTTAAAGTTTGCTTTATAAAAACAATACTCCATCAGAAAATCACCATCCTTTAACTCTCTGATTATATTGTCATGTTGTTATAAACAGCTCTGCAAAAATTCTAAATTTAAATGTTTGCAGTGATATGAAAAACTCTACACATGCATTTATGTTTTCAATTCCTGTAATAGTTTTACAAATGAAAACAGAGGCAATAAAACCAGCCATAGGTTGTTGTGAAGCAACCATTACAGAGCTATGGAAAATTGATTATATAGAACATCAAAACATTTTAGAATTGACTTTATAAGAAAAATCTTATTAAAAACCACTATTGACAAAAAGGGAAATGTGAAAACAATGGGAATATATGTGACTACTAGTGAAATAGAAAATGGAATATAAATGTCATATTAAAATGTGAACAAATAAAATGCAATATTACTTGTTTATATTACTATGAGTGTCTTAATGGAGAGAAAAATCTTGAAATGGCAAGGAGATGAACTGGACGCCTCAGATTCATTTTCGGTGACTATTAATGAATAATTACGTTCCATTTCAGAACCACATCTTTCCCAATACTTGCACGTGATGTGCCCTTTCTCCAGTAAGTTATTTCCCAGCGACACTGTGTGTTCATCAAGCCTCAAGAAAAAATCTCAAGAATAACAGACTTCAAATTCATAGACATCAGTCTGACAAACCATAGAATCTAGCAAAAACCCAAATTGCTTGAAAAACCAGTCCTAAAGTCAAGAGAGAGCTCCTTTATTTTCAGACATCTTCAGTCTTTGCCCTTAGAGTGTTTTATTTGTCCTTATATGAATCTTTGTGTAATGTTCTTGACCATTTTTAATCAATAGTTGTTACCTTCAGTGTTTAACCAATATTATTCAAACCCCTGTCTAGAATTTAGCCTTTAAGAAAAAAAGGAAATTCTGCAATATGCAACCACATGGATGAATCTTGAGGACATGATGCTGAGTGAAACAAGCCAGTCACAAAAGGACAAATACAGAATGATTCCACTTATATGCTTTATCTGCAATAGTCAAACTCCTAGAAGCAAAGAATTGAAAGTGATTGCCAGGTGCTGGGGTAAGGGCAAACTGTGGAATCACTTTTATAATCTACGGTTATAAAATTTCAGTTATGCAAGATGAATAAGTTCTAAAGTTTTGCTATTCAACATTGTGTCTATAGATAACAATACTGTATCATACACTGAAAAATCTGTTAAAAGGGTAAATCTCATGTTAAGTGTTATTACTACAATAAAAAATAAAATTCCATTACCACTTACATTTCAATAGAAGCTCCTTAAAAATAAACATTCAAGCTTGTTCTTTGGTCAACCCAAGAGGAACGTATCAGCAGAAAATCCTGTTAATAAGTAACAATTGCTGTAATGCATCCTGAATAAGGTATCATCATCAACAACAATAATAAAATAATATATAGTAAAGAGAAAGCAAGCTTTCGGTCTTGGAATACTTTATAATCTAGTAGCTCCTGATTGTGCTTTTACATGACTAAAGTAAAATGATTCAAGCAATAATTCAAATAATATTCAAATATTATTCAAATAATTCAAATAATTCAAATATTATTTGAACATTTTGTGTTCTGGTAAATATTTTTGTGTTTTGTACTAGCGTATGATAGAGAAATTTCCAAGTCAGTTAGGCTTAGTTTGTTGACTTGGAAAATATTAAAAATGCTTTGGAGATTAAAAACATAATTTACTAGGTTCTGTTGTTGTATTTTCTCTATTGTATTGATTGTAGTAATTATGGATTCTAAGAAAAAATATTCATGGGAAAGTTTTTTCTATCTCCCCATGTAAATGCTCACCATCCCTCTCCCTTACCTTTTTTCCATCAACTCTAGTCATCCCTACTGCCACGTTCGTATACCCAGCCACGTATCTCAATTTAATCCTCAGAGAAATTAAAAAAAAAAAAAAAAGTGGTGGCAGAAGTACTAAAGTAAAAAGGACGGGATATTTCCAGAGCAGACCTCTCTTCCCGATGTTCTGCAACCTGAATTTAAGGTCACCATCCCAGCGGGAGTTCGGGGGACTCAAATGCTCCTAACTGTGTTTGAGCAATCGATGATGACCAAACAGCTGCTTTGTTTGCCCACATTTTCTCCTGCACTGGGACCCAATTGCTCTCTCCTTAGGTCGGAAGGGAAACTCTGATTGATCTCATTGGTTGGTTTGCCAGGGAAAGGACAATAGTATCTGGCTCCTGACATCAAACTAATTTTTTTACAGAATAGCTGCGAATCAGATTACATCCTTAGCAGCATAGTGGAGACTAGAGAGAGAATAAAAACAAGGTGGGTACATATTTGAGAAGAATGATGTTCTATGCAATTAATTCATTGCTGTCAAAAGGAGATCTTACTTTGCATTGCCCAAAAATAAGTGTGTTAAGAAAGTGAAAGGTTCCGACAATTAAATAATACTTGAACTATTTCATATTTAAAAACTCATTAAGGTTTTTGAGACAATGTTATTTAGAGGAGTAAGGATGTGTATGTGTGTGTCCCAGACGTGGTTAGAAAGTTGCACTTTTCACATTGGAACTGTGGATCTATGAACATCCCCTTCCTTCGTCTCTACCAGGAAAGTGTTCCCCTCTCCCACTGCTGTTGGCCATTATTTGGTAGAGTTGATTCCACCCTGAAAAACCTCTTGTTTTTAGCCATGACGCCTCATACTGTGCTGTTGCTCTTATGACGTGGTTGAGAGGAATAATGAGGAAGGAGGCTGCCAGGCCCCACAACTGCAATAATGCTTGACATTTATTTGGCCCCAATAAATGTATCAGGACTATTAATGGCTGTTCGGATATTTTCTTGTTCGGAAATTAACATGAAAGAGTGCAGAAATAACTTTTTATTCTCCTAAGAATCAGTGTTTCAGACTACATGAGGTTCTTTAAATTTTGTCCTTGCAGATACATGCTCACATAATCTTATGCAAATACAACAATTATAGTGAATTATATACATGCTTGGAACTTTGGAAAAGGAGTGTTTTGTTTTGTTTTCTATTTCATCTCTTTTCTCTTCTCCCCTTTTCTATATCATCTCTGACCCACTACCACAACTCATGTTCATAAGTTTATGTTCCTGCAGGCTTATAAAATAACAAAAGAGGTCTACCGAACATCTATCTATCTATCTATCTATCTATCATCTATCATAATCATAGTAATCATCTACGTGCAATCATGTAAAGGAGTTATTTTTGTCATTATTTTACAGAAATGAGATCTCATACAAACTTTTCAGTATCCTATTCTCTTCTCTCAGTGCTAGTGTGAAATTTGCCATTTCAGACAACACCACGGGGGAGGAAGACTAAGTATAAAGGCAGAGTAGCGCCGCAGAGGAAAGCACTCATCTACTCTTTTCCACTGGTGTCCTTGGCAGGAGACTCAGGGTCATTTGAGACTATTCTAATTAGGAAATTTGGCTCTAAGATATCTGCTACTCACAGTGCTATTTGGGGACTGAGCTCACTGTCTCATTTAAAAGTACAGAAACCAGTTAATCTTGTTTTGAGTATACTTTCCTCAAAATGCCCAGGTCCTGGTGGTTGGACTGCCCCTCATAGCAGAGCCCTTGTCCTCTCTTCCTGGGCTTGCACGCTATGCAGGACATTGGCAGACCTCTTTTGTAATAACCACTTTGGAGGAAGAGGTTTAATTAACATAATGCAGCCTGGCAGTAGTAGGTAGCATATGGAAAGCTGAAAATTCCCACGAAGCCCAGACTGTTGCATGTCCTCAGCCTCACTCATGATCAGCGCAGGGGCCGGGAAAGATCCTTCTGTCTGAAACTGCAGGGTGCCCTGTCTCACGCCTGCTTTCAGTGCTGTGAGAACCATACTTCTGGCAATCTGGCCTCTCCCTGGGTTCTTTGCCCCCATCCTGTAATGGGTTTTCTTCTCTTTGATGCACTCTCAGCAGAATAATCCAATCCCTCAATTACCCTGAAGTTGGAAACACACATCACTGCTCTCCTTTCCTCCCTCATGTGTCTTTCTCAAGTGGAAAAACTGCAGTAACAACAAAAACCTTATTGGAAGACACAAGGAAGCCTTCTGCAGTTTTCATTTACTACACTTTTTTACTCCCTCTTAGCAATAGGACCAACAAGGTCTCTACAATGATCACTTTACAATGAAATATATTATATCCATCTCTTTTCTATTAAACAAATGGTTTGATCTTGTACAAATACGATGAAGATGGTATTAGAAGGGCTAAAAATAACCATTCTCCCAATGTTTTCAGACATCAGTAAAAGAAGACAATGCAAATTTAGAATGAGAACATAGAGATGCTATAATAGAGTGTCACTGAAAGATCAGAATTGATGGGGAGAATTAGGGCCCATTTCCTTCAAAGGGAAGGTTGCATTTCAAGAGAGGTTAATAAAATCAGAAGACACTATTAAAATAATACCAAAAACATCCAAGCGTTGGTGGGAAAATGACTCGACTCTCTCAAGATTATTAAGCAGCATTTTATTGCTAATTGTAACACAGGGACCTTAGTGCCTGCTCTAAGGACATGGGTAGCCCACAGTGAAAATGACAGCAACCCAGATTTTTCCCTTCTTTCTTAGATTTAAAGATTTTGGTTTATGAAGTCTTTCTTTTTCATCTTTATTTTATTATTTTTTATTTTTTAGGTTTATTTATTTATTTTTGAGAGAAAGAGACAGAGAGAGCAGGGGAGGGACAGAAAGAGAGGGAGAGAGAGAATCCCAAGCAGACTCCGCACAGTCAGCACAGACCTTGATGTGAGGCTCAAACTCATAAATGGTGAGATCATGAACTGAGCTGAAACCAATAGTCAGACGCTTAACTGACTGAGCCACCCAGGCGCCCCTCTCTTTGTCATCTTTAAAGCAAACTAGTCCCTTTTCACTACAGGTCACACTACTGTGTGTTCACAGCCTGATCTATTTTGCACAATTGGAAGATAATTCTCATTTAAGCTATATGGTACTCCAGTGCTTTACAGGGGGTTACACTAGACCTGGGGATTACATGGGTCTGTTTTGTTGAAATGTGATGGCTCCATACACACCCACTCAGATGCATTTGTACATAGTTTATCTGGCAGACGTCTCTACAAAGTCTAATAGTAATCCTTGATGATTCCTTAAAATCCCTTCTTTTCCTTCCAAATATATTTTTTTTCTTTTCAATCTATAGATATTTTAAATAATTTCATTTCCTTGTTTATTTTCAACCTTCCCTCCTAGTTAATCAAATTCTGAAAATTAAGTGAACACGGGTGGAAATAGCAGACTGCATCTGATTTTATTAAGTAATTTAATTAGAGTTTTTAAAGATTGATTATCTTTGTTGAAATGCTGAGAACAACTCGGTGATATAAGAAGGTGCAGAATTAAAATATCTCTTGTGGTAGATTGTAAAATATAATTGCGAATTCTCCCCATTCCAGTCCACACCTCTGAGTATGCACTCATCTTAGGACTCTCCTTGACCTGTAGAGTCTGGTGGATGTGAACCACGTGACTTAAGATCCAGCACTCCAAGTCATTTTGTAGCTCCCTCTGTTGCCTTTCTCCATGGCTGGCTTCTTGGGGATGCAGCCTGTGCAGTCTCATGGGGGCCCTGATTAAAAGGGCCCACACTTAGTTTAATACTCTGCTGCTCTCATCTTTAAACTCTTAATAATTTCTTAAAAAGGGGCCCCATATTTTCACTTTCTCTGGACCCAAGAAATTCTGTAGCCAGCCTAGCTTATGTGAGGCTCTAAGATGACCATAGTCTGAAGAAATCAATGGAGTCTCCTTGAAGGACCACCTGGAGAGAAAGACTCAACCAGCCACTGATTGACTCACAGCTGAATGTAAATGCAGGAGTGAGTCCAGGTGAGACCAACAGAAAAATTGTTCAGGCAACCCGTTTGGTTATGAGAAATAATAAATTAAGGTTGTATTAAGCCAGTAAGTTTGCAGTGGTTTGTCACATAACTGAGTCTCAAATACTCAGAATAGGAACATCCATAATTTTAGAAAAATAAATTTGTATTACATACAGAGACAAATTTTTCACCGCATTAAATCCTTAGATTCTGTTTTGCTAATAAATATTAATGCATTAATTATGAAAGCATATTACACAATAAGTAGTTGCTTTAAGTTTAGTTTTTAAATGGAGAATACATAGAGACTAAGAATATGTAAACTTCTACTTGGGACCTATGGCCAATTATTTGCAATATGATTCAGACATATTATTATATTGAAATTTGCAGGTAATGCCTATTTATAGTGTTGTTTATATAGATTTTTTAGATATAAAGTTTATGGAACTAGAGGTTCAAATAGTACCGGGAAAAAAAATCTTTATAAAATATTATTTAATAGCTGTTATTATGAGAAAAATGGGATTGCTCTAAAATTGAGATAATTTTGATATGTGGGTGATCTGGCTGCGACATCTGTCACCCCACTGGTCACCAGGATTGATTGGGTTGATCTGGCTGGCTAGGTGGTGTCACCTGTCTCCCTCAATGCTCCATGTACCTCCCTCCTAGAGCTGTGGGCCCAGCAGAAAAGGGCGACCTTTCCCCACAAAGGAGGGCCATTCTTCAGTCAAGGGTATACAAGTAGCTGTGCTTCCTGCCAGAACCTCCAAACAAGTTCTGAAGGTCCGTTTATAGGAGACTGTTGGGTAGTCAAGCTTCCAAGACTCCGGCCACATCCAAATGGGGCAGTGAACATGGCAGTCTGCTTTTCCTTAAAAAACAAAAAACAAAAAAACCCAAAAAACTATATAAAATTGTGATATTATAAAAAGAACAAAAATCAAAAATGAAACAGACGGACATAGCTCTGAAACTGAGTCAAAGCAGAGTGTAGCAAGTTGACACAATTAAGCGTTATTCAAGTAGTGTAAAATCTAAATATGTATAAACCGTTTTTATCAAAAAGGGAATACATCGTTGTTGTTTTTTAAACGTTTTCTAAGGAAATTCTTGATAATTAATGCAAACTTTTTCCTCGGTTCTTATGAATCCTCAAGTCTTAACTTTTTTTTAATGTCTATTTTTGAGAGACAGAATGCAAGTGGGGGAGGGGCAGAAAAAGAGGGAGACGCAGAATCCGAAGCAGGCTCCAGTCTCTGAGCTGGCCGCACAGAGCCTGACGTGGGGCTCGAATTCTTGAACTGTGAGATTGTGACCTCAGCCAAAGTTGGACACTTAACTGTCTGGTCATCCAGGCACTCCTGAATCCTCAAGTCTTAAAAATGATATTGCAGTGATGGAAATAACTGTTGCTACAATTAAAAATAAGGATGGTTAAATTAGAGCAGTCTTTGGTCTGTTAAAAAAATAATTATGAGTCTGAATCCTTTCCAATAGTGTTATCTTGAGACAAAAGAGGTAATCTATACGATTCATTAATATAGGGCTGTCTAGACATTTTAGATTTTCGCATGTTTGAAAAATCAAACTCCTCTTAATTGTGAATGAAATGGAAGGCAAATATTTTCAACATAAGTATTTTGGTATTAAGATAAGTCAACAATTTGCAGCACAGGCATTATCAGGAGCACAGGTCAAAAAATTTCATTTGAATATATTGCCTTTAATGTTCCTGAGCTTATTGGAATAACAGCCTTCCTCAGTACACATGAATTGCTTTGTAAAAATAACATATTTGTTTCTACTTAGGAGAAGAATCTCTTAGAATCACTAACAGATATTTTGAATAATAAAATAAATGTTTAATGTAGTTTTATTTATAGTCCTTTACTACTATCCATTTAAGAGGCCTTTGTTACATACACTTAAAAATCTCAATAATGCCTTCTTAGTACCGGATGTTAACTAATCTCACATAAATACTTCCCCATATTCTAATACATACCTAGAGCCATAATCCCAGGCCAAGATGAAAAAGTGAAATGCTAAGGAGTTTGTTTTGATTCTTCTAAATTGTGAGCAAATAATGCAAATTGCTTTTCAGGATTGATAGCTCATTGAATAAGTCTATACAAAATTGTTATATATTATTTAAAAACATTTCTTAATGCTCCTGGTGTTTGAAACCAATCTATGTTTATATGAACTTTGCTAGTTTTGCAGAGTTGTGAAGTATGGTATATGTCAACATAAATAGTATTACATTTGGTGTTTGTTAGCTGAATACATGAGACAAATTCTGAAGCGTGAATAAAATATATGCTGGTGTAAGGACTTTTCATTGCTTTAGTAACTCAGAACTGTAGGATATAAAATTTAAAACGAAATTCCTATATCTGGCCAGTATACAAAATGGTGTCCAATGGCCTAAAATGATAACATAATATCCATAGAGAGGAAATGCTTTAATAAATCGTAGCATAGCCGCATAAAGTAATGCGAGGCAATAGTGAAAATGATTGAAATGGAGCAATGTGTTTTAAAATGGTAAAAACTAAAAATAAATAATGCTGAGTATAAAAACACATTGTAGATGATAAAGAATGTTATCATCACATAAAAATTTTTAAAATGGAAAACACTGCTACATTTTGTTTACAGAAAAATACTTTTATAGTAGAATTATGAAAATGCATAAGGATAATAAAAAATGAGGTTGTTGTTGTCTCTGGAGTATAGCAAAGAAGGAACTTGATGGTAAGTACACACAGAGGCTTCAAAGGTATTTGGAATGTTTATTTCTTATTTGGAGAGATATACAGCTCTTAATTTTAAGATACCCAATACTTTTATGTTTGCCTGAAATATTTTATAAAATGTTTTAAAGATAATGTATCAAATATCTACTGCCTAAAACAATAACAACTCTAGATCCCCATGTCTTAAAACAATAAGCATTGACTAAATGTACAAATGCAGGACATCATTACTATTTGGCTCATCTACGCAATTTTCAGATCCTAGCTGGTCACATTAAGTGTTTGGAGATGAGCTTGATATTAACCGGTATAGGCTGGTCTCCGTTTGTAAGACTAGGGGGACTTAACTATCCTCCATGTATCTTTGATCTTACTGAGCAGGTCATCAGGGTGATGACAGAAGTTCAAGAGAGAGAGAGAAAACAGAAGCCCACTAGGTCTCTTGAGTTTTGGGCTCACAATTCTGTTGGTCAAAATAGGTCACATGGATGAGCCAAGAGTCAGAGAGAAAGATGACCACAAACGTATGTGCCAAAGAGTGTGAATCCAGAGAGATGAAGAATTTGAGCCATTATTTAAGGTCCCAGTCTGCTCTTAATGCCACAATTATTCATATTTGTCCCTGATACAAAATATACTTGCACCTCACCAATCCCACATAAGCTTCAACTCCAGGATCCTGTGGTCTATATCAATTTGAATGCAGTTATTTTTTTTAAACATTTATTTATTTTTGAGAATAGAGCACATTCAGGGGAGGGGCAGAGAGAGAAGGAGACACAGAATCTGAAGCAGGCTCCAGGCTCCCAGCTGTCAGCACAGAGACTGATGTGGGGCTCGAACTCAGGAACCATGAGACCAAGACCTGAACTGAAGTTGGACACTTAACCGACTGAGCCACCCAGGTACCCCTGCATGTAATTACTTTAAATTTGGAGTCCTATGAAACAAAGAAGACAAGTTTTCTTTTTCACTAACATCCAACATACAGTGATCAAACAGAAGCAGGGTGATAACGATAAATACTACTATTTGAAAAGACCAAGAATCTGAGGCTCTTTAGAAGTCACTCATCTGGACTTTTAATGACAGAGAACAAACTGAGGGTTGATAGAAGGGAGGTGGGACATTGCTGTGTTGAGCACTTGGTGTTGTAGGTAACTGATGAATCATTAAGTTCTACTCCTGACACCAACATTACACTATATGTTAACTAACCAGAATGTAAATTAAAAATTTGAGGAAAAAAAAAGAAGTCACTCATCTCAAAATCCAGAAATTGCAGTCTGTGATGATAGCCAGGTCCTCTATCCTGGGGCTGGAGAATTTTCTTTGGTCCAATTCTGATATCTAAGAAAAGTTTTTCAATCTGTTATTCTCTACAGCTTTTAGTTCTGCTCCTTGGAGTATCTTTCATTTCCCGTGAGGTCCTTTGGTACTTCTAAAGACATCATTGGAAAGTTTGCTCTATGAAGATTATTCAAAACTTGTTTTCTAATTATATAAATTTAGGGCTTTAAAGATCTATCTACATTTTGCAAAATCTCAGTCCAGTTTTGATCAGCTGGGTTATTCTTTTGCCAATACATCTCTCTCAAAAATGTTGAATGCGTTTTAAATATTTGATCCAGTACACCTTAGGATTCAAAGCCACACTCCCTATTCTGTTGTAGACTTGTATTTCTTTCTAGACTCAATTATCTGGCCCTTCTAGCTTCCCTCTACTTGTACACCTCCAGCACCACTCTGAGCTCGTCTCTTGATGGTTGGACATTTTCATATATACAGCAGCTATTGTTTTCAACTTTTTGACTGGAAATCTCTGTGTTTGAGGTTAAATATTTATTAGCTACACTTCTAATCTTGTAAGTTAATGCAGGTAAGAGGTTACCAAGTTTTGCAACTACATAATACGTCACCGTATTTTAGCTTTCCTTGGCAGCTCCCTTTCCATTTTTCCAACCTCCTTTTAAAGTCTCTTTGTTGTACTTACAGCCCCCACCTGCCACTGTGTCCCTAAACCCGTGTCACATATTTTAGATTTTTGCTGTAGTGTCACCCTGCTCTTTGTATCGATTTCCATGTCAGTTACTTCTTACTACAATAACACTCCATGGGCAAACATTCCAAAAGTAAGTGACAGATAAGAATCTTACTATTTAGCTGAATAGGCTGTGTGCCAGCAATTTAGATTTGACTCAGCTTGGGGTTCTTTGGATTTCAGACTCATTACCATGTCCAAGGGTGTGCTGACGACTGTGGGCTAATGTAGGCTGGCTCTAGCTGGAATGACTTGGGCAATTCAGCTATGTTCCACATGTCATTCTCCAGCAAGCTAATCTGAGCAGTGACAAGCTAATCTTACCGTGACAGTGCTTATGTGAATTACTTTTGTAGTGGGGAAAACTTTCCCAGATTTAATTTTAAACAGAGCCATTACACTCACTCCTACCTAACATTTTATCTTCTAAAAGAATTATCTGTACTTCAGAACAGAACCATAACTGTACACACTTGAAACATTTAGATAGTTATTATTTTAAACATGCATTTGTAGACTAGTTACTTTACAACTCAAAAAACTTCCTCATGAAAAGCAATGATATGAATCTTAAGCACAACAAAATTATTTCTTGGAGAATTAACTGCTGGTTTCAAAGCAGCCTTCACATAAAAGACACCCAAAAGCCCATATCAAAATATGCTTTTTATGAAAGTGGTTCTGTGTTGTAGAAATGTGTGGTACATTATAAATGGCTGCCAAGCCATTTACTACTCCTCTCATTAAAAGATGGAGTGTGGTTTTCATCACCTTAAATCTAGTTTTTAGTGACTTCTTGGACCGATCGAAAGAAATAAAAGCGACATTTGGGGATTTTTAAGACTATGCTATTGGAAGCCTTCAATTTCCATACAAATCTTCTATAACCTGAAGCCCTAAGACACTATGCAAAATGTCCTTCTGTACTAAACTAGATAGACCACTTGTAGGCACTTCAGTGGATAGTCCAGCAGAGGTCAACCTTCTAAACATCCCTGTGAAGGCTTCGGACATGTGTTTATCCATATTTGACAATCTATACCATCCTCTGCCAGCTGAATACCACCACATAAACTCAGGCAATGTAAGAAGAATTTTCTGGGTCCTGATCTAATTCTTGACCCACAAAACCATGAGACATAATAAAGTGATTATTGTTTTAATCTGCTAATTTGGTGTTCTTTGTTTTGCAGGAATAGCTAACTAGAACACAATTTGACAGTAGGAAGTAGGAAACTGAGCACAGGTAAGAGGTGGAAGCTGGAAAAACTCTGCGGACATTTTCTGAAAGTTGGAAGAGCCTTGAAAAGACTATTAGTGAGGGATTGAAGAACCATAAGTAAAACATTTAGAGGTTAAAGCAAAAATCACACCTTTTATATAGTGGCAAAAGTTTAGCAGCTCTGTTATCTACCGTATGATGGAAAATAGGAAGGTCACCAAATGAAGTCATCGATCTCACTGGAGAGATTTCCAGGCAGAATATAGAAAGTGCCAATTGACTCTTTACAGATCCTTAAGATAAAATATGAAAAGAGAAATAAATTATAGATAAAATATTTCAGTCTTCCAGCAGAATTTAGAGGAAACATAAAGGAGACAGGACATGCTAGACGTGAAATTAAAACTGTTTCTGGGCACCTGGATGGCTCAGTTGGTTAAGCCTCCGACTTTGGCCCAGGTCATGATCTCACGGCTGCTGGTGGGTTCGAGCCCTGTGTAGGGCTCTGTGCTGACAGCTCAGAGCCTGGAGCCTGTCTCCCCTGCATGCACTCTGTCTCTCTCTCTCTCTCTCTCTCTCTCTCTCTCTCTCAGATAAACAAACATTTAAAAAATTAAAAATAAAATTGTTTCTCATCCTCTCTTTCTTTTAGTAAAATATTCTCAAAGTATAATGTGGTCTTGGACAAAGAAGTCTTCACAATATTTATAAGTCTTCACAATATTTAAGTTTATGATTTTTAGACCCTCTCTTTTAGACAAAAGGATTTCTAGTAAATTTAAAGATGTTATTTCACAATGGTTTCCCAGGTAGCCAGTGATGGAGAGGGACTGGTCTCAAGGCAATATGTGGGTGTATTTTTTTTTTGATTGAGTTCCAATAAAGCATGCAGAAAACACACACAATTTTTAAGAGCATTATACGACCAGCTTAGACTAAAAGAGAAACTGATAGTACAATAAGAAAAGTGGCTTTAGGACTCCAAACTTCTACAAAAACAAAGCAGGATGAAAAGGCTACATAAGTGTCAAATACTGGCCATTTCTTATAGAAAAGGAAGGTGAATCGAGGGCTTGACAAATAACCCAGAGAGCAGAACCAAAGAATCACTTCTAAGTTCTAGTAGGAGGTCCCTAACAGATGAATTGTCAACATGTGCCCAAATGTATTTCAGAATTTCTATGAACCATATGACTGGTGGGGGTTCCTGTTCTCCCTCTGCCCCCAAGAAAGGGGGTGTCTATTTTAAGCAACCTACGATAGCATGGGATGTGCTATCTCATCAATGTTTGGTGGACGTGTGTGTGAGAGTGTTAGATAACTTATCTCATTATTTCATAAGGCTTCAGAATGAATGGAAGTCTATGAGGCCATGTGCTAGGGAAAGCACACTCAGGGAGTCTCATCCACAACTGAGGCTCATTTAGATGACAGGATCCTTGAACCTGAGCATGATACCCTAATTTGATAACACTTTAGGAAGTCTTTGGAGGGCATGAGTACGTTTTGATATTTAAAGAAATGTAAATGATTTGTAATTAGAGCTGGGATTATGACAAATTATTGGACACTTCCCTCACGGGTGTGCAGTGTATTACCTTTCCACTGAATCTGGGCAGCTTCTGAGCGATAGATTATGGTGGACGTGACATTGTGCCAGTTTCAGTTCTGAGTCTTAGAGGACTGGCATCTTCTACTCTCTGTCTCTTGTAATGCTCTCTCTGTGGAATGTCAATCATTACATAAGATGTCCAATTACTCTACCATGAGAACACTCAGGTAAGCCATTTTAAGAGGCTGTATTGGAAAATATGGATTATCATAACCCAGTTTTTCAAAGACTCCCAGCCCAGGCACCAAAAAGTGAATAAAGAAGTCTTTAGGTAAGTCTGTTCCTACGTCCTGTCTGAGTGTCATAGCATGACAGATATTGAATGAGAAACACATAACTGGGACCAGTAAGTCTGTAGAGTCATGAGAACTAATAATTTTATCTCTATCTATCTATCTATCTATCATCTATCTATCCCTATATTTCTATCTCTATTTTTATAAACTTTAATTTTTTTAATGTTTATTTATTTTTGAGAGAGAGAGAGAGACATAGTGTGAGCAGAGGAGAGGCAATGAGAGAAAAAGACACAGAATTCAAAGCAAGTTCTAAGCTCTGAGCTGTCAGCACAGAGTCCGAAAAAGGGACCCTGAGATCATGACCTGAGCCTAAGTTGGAAGCTTAACTGACGGAGCCACCCAGGCATCACACGCTTCCTTGCCTTTTTCTTTTCTTTTCTTTTTGAGAGAGAGATAGAGAGCAAGCAGCAGAGGGGCAGGGAGAAAGGGAGACAGAATCCTAAGCAGGCTCTGTGCTGTCAGCCCAAAGCCAGATGCAGAGCTCAAACTCATCAATCTTGGAATCATAGCCTGAGCTGAAATCAAGAGCCAAATGCTTAACCAACTGAGCCACCGAGGTGCCCTTCGAAATAAATAAACTTAAAAAAAAAGTTATTCAAAAAACCGACGTGGAGCAGAAAAATCATTCAGTTAAGCCTTGTTGAAATTGCTGAATCATCAAAAATATAATACAATCAATTATGTTTGTCAACCTTTAAATGAGGTAATTTTTAAGTAATAGGTAACTGATACAGATGTAAATTATACAAAAGAATAAGTCAATTCGAACCAGAATATATGTTTCAAGATGAAATAAGAAAATGAAACCAACTCCAGGAAATTATAAATTTTCCAACAGATCTTTGTAGATATCACTTTGTGATGAAAAAATAGAGAAAGATAGAATCACATGTTATTTAGTGAAGTTTCTCCTCTTCAAAAAAAAAAAAAGAAATATTGCATTATATTTCACAGCCATTTTGGCCTGAAGCTCTTAACTCTACAAGTTTTCTTTAACATAAATCATCTCAACTTAATTCCCTGGGCACAGGCTGTCTACAGGACCACTGAATTATAAAATTAGCACATTCAAAACCCTAATACACATTCCATTACATTAAATCTTCATGTCCAGTATAACCAAGAGCAAGAATATCTTGCTCAAAGTCCTCCACAATTAAACCAGATACCTCTCTGAAATTATAGTCACTTTTCAAATGATTTTGAACTCTTTGAGTTCTTTACTTTCTAATTCATATATTTAAGAGTTACAAAATCTTATACAGAAAAGTACATAGGAATATTACATGCTTTCAGGATGATATCACTTGTAAATTTCCCTAGGAGAAATTACTTGCTCTCTCCTCTGTGCTCTCCTGGAGATACCAACATTGCAAGTCTCTACCATCAAAGTACTTATTACATAGTACTTACTTATTACATAGTACCACAGTCATTGGCTTCTGTGCTCTTCCTAAAATATATGTTACACAAGTACATGTACTGATGCTTGCAATAAAAGGGAAGGTGATTACATAAACTGAGCATATTTTTTTCTTTCCCAATATTAAAAAATCTTTAAAATTTGGAGAGCATCTTATTTATTATAGGTACCTTAGAATGCTAGAATTTGGGCACACATAAAGCAAAGAAAATGCATTGGAAGGAGGAATTACTTAATGGGCATCAAGAGGAAACAGAGAAGAATAATGGGAAAAATAATAAGTAAAGAATTTTGGGTTTCTTGAGTTACCTAAAATGGGGGAAAGGGGACGAAGGAGATCTGGAATGAGATAAGTGGGAGCTTCTTTAAATTCCTGCATAGAACTGGTTGTTGGCCACCTCTGAGAGTGCTCCAGGGATCACAAAAAGTTTTGTTTGCAAGTAAGCCCTACAGACATTCATTTTCTATCCTAAGTCACCAAGCAACAATAGAGTAGCCAAATATATCTTCTGAATTGCTATTTCCAAGGAGACAGGCTTGTTCTAACACTATGTTTACAACCACCCTCATCCCAGCCCCTTCCCAGCCACCTTTTAAGGAATATTCATTCTATTGTTAAACAAACTAAATACAAAACCAACTTCTATATTCTATCCTGAAAGGAAGCAATGAGGGGTTTGCCTTCAGTCACTCAGAATGGGGATATATCAAGTATTCTATGGTATTATGGTTGAAACTCCTAATGGTGATTTGGAATGATGCTTTCCTCTAATAGAATGTGCAAGAATAAATACATAATAAACTTGAGGCATTAAATATTCAAAGAAGAATCAAAACAATGCTTAATATAATTTCTGTAGTCAAGACTGGATTATGAAGAACAACTTCTGGAATACATATGAAGTTAAACTCAGGTCTCTGCCATCCGATTGCTGCTGTGCAGCTGGAATACTGCTGAGTTTAGTTAAATAGTTTGTGTTAATTATTATTTCTTTTTTATGCCTTCTGAACTTCAGCCCTAAGTAAAAGCAATGTGATATTGTGCAATTCTACATTTTTATTTTGTTTGAAAACTGAAAGCATGTGGATTCAACTACTATATCTTCAAAGTCTGTGTCACATGACATTTCATGCTAAAAAGGCTATAACAGTGACTTGAAATTCAAAGTAGTTCGCTCTGCATTCTATATTAGCCCTGGTTTTGAATGGAATGCTAGTATAACCCCTTAACTCCAGTGTCCTGGGGAAGCTAACTCATTAATCAGTAGACATTAAGAGATGACCCATTAAGATCATGCTCACAGATACTTAAGTGAACTCTGGAGAAATAGCAGCCCCTTTGAAGCAGTCTGCTTGCAAAATCAAAAAGAGCCATTTAGAAAATCCTCTATAAAACTTAAATTTCAAAACCACTATCTGGACATTGTTGGCTGCCATTTGGTGTTTCAAGATTCTGAGTGGGTATAAATTTTTCTTCTATCTTTATCCAGATGTGAAATTATTCATGAAATCACCATATCAGCATGTTTATGGACTAAATATATCTATTTGTCATAGTAATATGTTCAACTTCTGTTATGAAAATAAGAATGCATTCCATAGAAAACAAGTTATTCAACAGAATTTGATAGTTTAACTTGTTAATTTCTTTTGGCAGTGGAAATGTTGGCGGTGATTTTACCCAATAACAGATTCTGACATTTAGAACTTGCAGCTATTACCTACAGCAGATCGTGTTTCCTCTATAGCGACTAGCTATTCCCTCCCTTCATCATCTTTTACTCTTTCAGGGATGTCTTTTAGATGAGCTCTAATTTAGGATTTTTATAAGTGAAAGCATCATATTAATGGTACCTAAGGTGACAGAGTGTCTTGATTTTTGCATGTATGAGTATATATTTGGAATAAAAATATTCTTGGGAAAGGGGACTGTTAATATATGTTATAAAAAGAAAATTTACTCTTATTTGGATTCCTGGGTACTTGAAAGGAAAGGTCACTTGAAAAAAGAGCCAAGATAACTTAATGAGTGAACTATTCATTTAGAAGAACTGATTATTTTACAAATTTACTGAAATCGAGTTGGACGAGGGACATTTTCCCCTTCAATTTGTAGGAGTTCAGACTCTAAGATATAGCTTTTAAATTTAATTATTAGATATTTCCTTTCCAATTATTTGTCATGTGTAGTATATTGAAATATTCCATCCTGAGAATTCACCTTGATTTAAGCAAAGCGGGTATAAAACTCTGGACAATTCTTTGGTAAGGGATTCATAATTTCCCCTTAATAAAAAGCTTTTTGTACATGATTTGATTAGACAAATTCAATTTGCGTAAAACTTTCCAGGACACGTCTATTGCATAAAAGGAAGGCAAGCTTTATTTTATTAATAAAACGGTTCTAAACCCTTGATAATAGTTTGGTATGTGATTTGTGTTTTTGTTAAGATTATAATTATTTGGAGAATCTAAGCATTCCAGAAATATAATCTTCTACTTTGACATTGCTACTATTTTACTCTTCAGTTGTGCAGTTTGGTACTTGATTCTCTTTATTTTTAATGGCCTATTATTATCTGGCACACCTGACTAACCAATGAAGCCTAGTAATTTAAAATGAGTTTTTCTATTTCACAAGAGATAAAGTAACATTCTGATAATTTACAATCATGGCCCAAACAATGGAAAAATAGGAGATGTTTACCTGAATTCCAAAGCAAACTGTGTATATATGAACAGGAAATAGAAATGCTTTAATTCAGTCTTAAAATTATAACATCATGGTAGTTCTTAAGACAACTATATGCATGCATAGCGATTCTCAAAAATTTGTTGAAGAAGTGGATAACCAGCATATTTTAAACTTATCCCAATTAAAGTTCTGTTGCTTTATATTCTAACAGCCACAAACAAGGACTACTCTTCGTTGTTAGGTTGGGTTCTCCAGGAAGCAGACACCAAGGTGGAATTAAATGTAAGAGAAATTTGGGGGTGGGGTGGGAATGGCTATAAAGGATATAGGGGAGGAAAAACGGAAGTAGCCAAAGACAGCCTATAATGTGGGTGTGATATCTGTGAAGGAGTGAGGTCAATGAGAAAGAATGGATAAGAAGAGCCTCAAATTACAAAAAGCTTTGAGAAAATCTTGACCAGACTACTGGGGTGTCTCAGAGTAATGATTTCTCATTAGAGTTTAGCTGCACTGGGCAGGAATGCCTTAGCTCTGGTACCCCCACCATGGTCAATTTATGGGAGTGACCCAACACGAATGTGCCTCACTTTGAACATTGCAGTAGATCCCAAAGGTATGGTAGGTAGAGACTGTCAACTGACTATATTTCTCATTACTGGTTCTCCCTTCAAGGGAGACTGAGAGACTCCTATGACAGCCACAGTCTGTGTTCTCCAAAATATTTACTTACTCAACATAAGGTTTCTGATCCCTTGAATTTCCTGAATTTGTGTTCATTCTGTTCTCTGATATCTTGAAGATGATATCTATCTGTTATACTCTGTGTTCATTCTCTTTTCTCCCATTGGGAAAACCTAACATTCAATCATACACTCTTATTTCTGTAACTCTTGGAATACACTGGTTGTAACAATGGTAAAGAGAGTGAGGTCTCTCCGCAAAAATACAGAACAGAAGGCAAGGAGAATATTTATAGGTGAAAGAAATGACCCATTGAGACCAGAACATGTATCAGAGTTGAAAATAACATGCCTTACTTTTATGGTATTAATAGAAACATAAAACATGATTGAAGATCTGTAAAAACACAGTAAATAGAGTAAAGGCCAGAAAGAGATGGCATGTTTGTTAGTGAGTGGTATATTTATATAAGGTACTCCAGCCAGGGGACTCAAGTGACAGAAATAAATGTATAGTTGTGCATGGAGGAGTCATCCAAGCATAGGCAATAGGCAATCAAAGGTCCTGAGCTAAGCACAAGTTTGGTGGAGTCAGAGAAAAGTGAGGAAGCTACTATAAGCTGGATGGAATGAGCAAAGGGGCCGGGGTAAGCGATGAGCTAAATGGGGCAACCTTGTCAGGATAAGCAGGGAGATTCTACTGTAAAACCTTGATTTCTATTCTCTCTCTCTCTCTTTTTTTTTCTAAGTTTATTTATTTATTTTGAGAGAAAGTGCGAGTGGCGTGTAGGAGAGAGGTAGAGAAAAATCTGAGATGACAGCGCAGAGCCCGACCCAGGGCTCAATCTCACCAATCTCGAGATCATGACCTGAGTCAAAATCAAGACTCAGAAGCTTAATCCACTGAGTCACCCAGGCACCCCTGTCCTGAATTTGATTTTGAGTCAAAGGACAAGCATCACAATTTTCGCCAGATGAGCAACATGCTCTGATTTGTTTTAAAAGGATCACTCTGTCTGGTATCTGGCAAACGGGCTGAGGGACTATTATTAAGGATAGAACATCATAAGCATCGGGGAGTGTCCCTATATGAGAACAGAATGTCCAGTTCACCAAAAAATATAAAAATTCTAAGCATGTATACAATCAATCAAAAGGGCTTGTAAAACATGAAACAAAAGTGCCAGGAGATTTAGAAAAATTAGCATAAAATAGGGAATTGCAATACATTTTTTTTTTAACTTCAAAGGAACAGACAAAAAGTCAGGACAACAAAGTTTATCCAAAAGATATAACAAAAATTCTGCATATAACAACTAGGAAAGTTTTCTCAGACTTCCATGGAACATTTATAAATACTGATTATGTAAATAGGCCAAAAAGCAGGCCTTGGAAAACTCTGCGGTAAGATAGGTATGGGATAGGTATATGAAGGTCTTCTTTTCTGGTCACAAAATGATTAAATTAGAAGTACATAGCAAAAGAGATATGAAAATTTCCTGAATAATTAGAAATTAAGTAATTATACACTGATATTTAAATAAATCATAATTGAAGAAGAAATCCTAATAAGAATTTAAAACTGCCCAGAACTGAGTAATAAAGAACACACTACATATCAAAATTTAGACCTTGAGGTAGGCAGACTTTTAAAATCAAGACAATTACATGTGGCTGTGAAAAAAATATATATTATATTTTACTATGTTAAAATGAGTTTTTCCCTTTTTTTTTTTTGGTTAAAAATACTAAAGAAACTAAAACTGACAAGTTAAAACCAGAATGCCTACAAATAAAAAAGAATTATTAATACCAGTGATGCACAAAGAACTTCTTAGGATTTGAAGTTCAAGAACTAATTAACAAATGGTGGAAAAGAAATGAGTCAGTGTATTATTAAAAAAATATGAGTATGAAAAATATATCAAGATCATAATGAAATGCTAGTTTATATTTATTCTATGGAAAAATTTTCTAAAAATCTGACAATACTAGGCCATGAAGATGTGGATCCACTGGAGAACTTGCGTATTCTAGTGGGAATGTAAATTAACACACCCCCTTTGAAAAACAAAAGCTGTCTTGCAAAATTATGCAAAACAAACCTACAACCCTAGGTTTGTTTTGGGCCAAATTCCCTCAAAAAGGAGACAGGGTTTCTTGGGCAATGCTCTGTTAAGGTTGTGCACACAGGAGAAGCTTGTAAGGGAGCGGGTATGCAGAATAAGGAGAGGGGGGAGCCAAGCAATGCCGTAATAGGGGTGATCTCTCCACATCTTCCCTGCCTTGAGGCAGGGTGGCAGGCAGTTGTACACTTTCATTGACTCCCAGCCACCCCAGGATGATAAGGAGATGAGGAAGAAACGCAATCCAGGCAACTCAGGTGATGCTGCACCTATTTCCCAAGAGCAATTCTCCAGGGAAGGTTGCAGGTCTAAGATTTTAGCGGCAGCACCACAGCAACTGGTAAACGGAATCTGGGAAAATCTGGGTAAGGCAGTACCAGCATCTCCCACAGCCTGAGAGAAACATTCTACATATGTGAGATTGTTCATAGATGCATTGCTCACAGTGGCCCCAAACTAGAAGCAACCTTTGTTTGTTTTTTGTTTGTTTGTTTTGTTTTTTGAAGTTCATTTATTTTTTTTGAGAGAGAGAGAAAGTGCGAGTGGCAGAGTGCCAGAGAGATTGAGCGTGAATCCAAAGCAGGCTCCACACTGTCAATGCAGAGCCTGATGCGGGGCTTGAACTCACAAATTGTGAGATCATGACCTCAGCCAAAGTTGGATGCTTAACCGACTTAGCCACCCAGGCGCCCTGTAACCTTTGGGTTTATTGATATGACAGCTCATATATCAACTGTGGGATATTCACATAATGGATTTTTATTCAGTCAGAATGAATTAACCTCAGCCTCATGCAACAATCTGGTTAAATTTCAGCAACATAAATATGAAGCAATAAATAAATTTTCATATTCCATAAAAACCTTTTTATGGAGTTAAAAAGTAATTAAGATATATAGGAATACATATTGATGAGTTTTAAAATATACAAAATTATGGAAAAGAAGTGATGAACAACAGATCTTGATGGTTGCTACTTTGGCTTACGACTGGTAGGGGGATGGGATGGGGGTTGGGGAACACATATAAAATATTCACAGGGTGCCAGTTTTTATATTGAATGATAAATTTAGAAGCTTATTACATTATCAAAAACAAAAAAATGAATAAAATATAAACACATTTCAAAAAGACTCTGGATGGATGAGTGTGTAATGAATCAATAAATAGGATTAATAAACTTCTGGGCATCTATAATATTAAAGAAATAAGGTTTTCTAATTATAAAATAAAGTTTCTGTTTAAAAGATGAGTTAGAGATGGTCTTGAAATTTTGTTTTGCACCACCGGAAGAATGATTGTCTTTTACTTAAGTGGGAAGATTAGAAGGAAAGAAAATATGGAAGCAGATGGATGGTAGGAATTGACATACTGGTTTCGTATTAGGCTAAGTCTAAAATGCTTATTCAATACTCAAATAAATACAATAGGTAGGCAGTTGAATTTTGACATTGTAGTTAAAGGGATAGTTCTGGACTAACAATACTATTGTAAGTTGCTACCACATAGTTAAAGCCATACACCTGGACAAGATCACGCAGCAGGTGAGTGTAGATGAAGTGTTAAGGTCTGAGAATGGATGCTTGCCAAGCACTGCAGCCATTAAAGGTCCAGAAAAAGAGAATCAAGCAAAAGTATGTGAGCATTAGCGCATTGAGGTAGGAAGAGGTTTAAGACCGAATAACCTTCCAGGAAGCAGTCGTAGAAAGCAGGTAATTCATTGTGTCAAATGTAGCTGAAAGGCATAGTAAGATAAGGACAAAAGATCATTGGATTGTCAATATGAAAGTCATTGATGTCCTTAACAGGTGGTTTTGGGGGAGTAGATGTAAGGACGACTGGAAGGAGAGAGGTTGAGGGTGGGGGACGGCAACCACAGAAACATCTGATTTAATGTGTGTCGAGTGAAACAGGTTTAAGAATTGGTGCTCTGGCCCATTTTCTTTCCCTGAGACAGTCAGCTTCAGTGTTAGAAGTAATTACAGATATATGGATTTTAAAATCTAGAAAACACCCCTAGAATGAATTAATGCAATTCCATCATTTTCACATGAAATACTTGGAAAATTGATACCCAGAAAAATAATGCTAGTTGCCTGAGAACATAAAGCTTATGAGTTAATGAGAGAGCCAGACTGAAATCGAAATTTTCTGAATCTTAATTCAAGAGTATTTATATCTCACTGAAAAAGTCAGCTAGGTTATAATTTTAATTTTTTTATGCAAGCAGGAATAAAATGTATTTGATTTAGCTATCAATATAAGAGAAAGCTTTGCTGTTGGACAATATACAAGATTTATTCAACTACTTCATTTCCAGGATGTACCAAGTGTCTCCACTTTAACCCGTCCAAGTCCGACTCATCATTCTGGTTGCAGCTTACATGTCAGGAAGGTAAAGCCTCTGACCCCAAATTATGGAGCACAAAGCCAAATATAATACAATTTCTTATTATTCATGCTTTTGAATTATGCATGAAGTTACCTCTTCTATTTGCAGGAATAATTGAGACGTTATAAGTATATGAGAGCAAATGACTTCTAGCTTCTTTGAGAACCAGGAAGAGCCCTTTTCTCATCCTAGTAGTTTTTTCTTTAGTTATCAACATGCAAATATAAGTTGAAAAACTTAGAACTGTATTGTCGATTACTTATACATTTAACCTGACAACCAATTCAGTGCTCATCAAGGGGCTTTTACAGTGAAAAATATAATATCCCAAACAAATGACAGATAAGATATACACATTTTGTGAAAAACTGACTTATATGTACGTTCAGTCAGGATACATATCCACTTATGAGGAATTATAAGATAATTTCTCAGTCATGTGAATTGAAGGTAAAAGGAAAACCTTCTTTGAAGAAATAACATGTCACGCTCTTTGGGTGCTTTCATTCAGAAGAAACATAATACCTTAGTGATATTAAAATCCCCTAGAGTGTGTGATATGGCTAATGTCATCTTTTTCTCTTTCTCCCTCTCTCTCTCTCTCTCTCTCTCTCTGACTACTTTGGAAGTCATCCAATGAGAAAAGTAAGGATTTGTTCCTTTCAGTGCAAGGAAGAGACAACTAAAGCGTATCCATTATTGGAACTGGAAGTTAATGCAGTGCTCCTTAATAATACTCAGGACTAGAAATCAGTACAGGTCCTACATTAGACTTCCCTTTGAAGGATGAGTATATTGATTTCACTGGCATAATGTTCAAAAGGGTGACTATTTGCTAACTCTCTTCATCTTCTTCTTTGGTATAAAATCGAGGCTTTAGCATGTATTTTGAAAATCTCCTTTGTCTTTAATATTTCTCATTAACTCTAAATGTTTGGTACATTTTAAAGAAAGTTTAATATGCTAATTTCTGATTCATTTATACTGAAATCTTAAAACTGTTAAGTTTTGATATTTAAGAAGACTGAAGAGACCTATTAAATCCTTCAGTAAGTAAAAAAAAAAACATATTCTGAAGAAAATACTGTTAGAATACTTAAAATTTAAGTGTTCTTAATGTAAAAAAAAATCCATAAATAAAGATGTGTTTTTCATTACAGAAATTTCAGTCCCTTTTCAAGATAGCCTGGTAAGAAAGGGGAAAAGATGGAGTAAATTAATATTTGGGGGGCAGCTCTCTGCACTTTGGTGCCAGGTACCTTTTGCATATTTCCTATTTAATTCTCACCTTAAAATTTGACAGTAGTATTGTTGAACCCACTTACCAGGTGAAAAGACCAAATTTTAGAAAATCTAAGTAGTTTTCCCAACAATACTCCCAAGTAAACTAATTTTCCCACAAAAGATCTCTGAATCTAAATATTGGCCTTGGTACTAGAGCTATATTAATGAATAAATTAATGAATAAGTAAATAAATTAGCAAAAAAAATTCCCATAATTTCACTTAGTATAGGTCTTATTGTTTTTGTATTATTATCTAATTAATTCTTTCTTCCGTACAAGAAGGTAAGCTTTTTGGGAACTTGTTAGATACCTATTTTTGTGTTTTTATAGGATTTAGCCTAAAGAAGGGCTCTATCTATCTATCTTTATATCTATCTATCTGTCTACATCCAACCATCCATCCATCCATCCATCCATCCATCCATTTATCTATATGAATGATTGACCAATAATCTATGTTTAGTCTTTTGCCTCTTGTGTGGAACTCAATCAAGCTTCAGGTATTATGTGTTTTTCTTTCAAAATGTTACAAATTTGAACTTTCAGGTTTGGCTGACCAATCTATCAATTTACTTCAAAGTTATCATTAAACACTACATTTTCCAATAATTTACATATAAATCATTGAAAATAAAAACTCCGTGTGTATATTGTAATACTTATGATGAACACTTATAGTGTTTTTATATCTCAATATTTGTTTAACTGTATTCCATGCTGCCACATAGTCTATTCTAGCTTATATCTGTTATAAAATATTCCACTGAATGAATGTGTCATACTTTATTTAAATATTCTCTTATTCCTAGGTAAAAGTGTTGCAATGTAACTATTTCCTATAGGTATTTTCTTCAGGATATATTTGTATAAATGAATACCTAAGTCCAAAGCCTGTGAACACTTTGTAAAACTTTTGATAAATATCACCAAATTTGTTTTCCAATTTGATTTTCTAAATTATTTTGCCCTTAGAAATATTTAATATGTCTGCTTTTTTTGAAATCTTGTTCAAAGTATTACTGACACTTAAAAAATGAAGTAATAATTTTTAAATGGCACTTAATGTTTAAGTATTTATTTAAATTAGTGAGGTATAAGACCTTCACATCCTTTTTACTCATTTTATTTGTTTTAGAAAGTAACTTTTGAACAAAAATAGATGATTAATTTGTTATCTCAGTGTATACAACTAAATTTCTTTTGTTATAGAGAGGATTTTGAATAAGTTCAGTAATAGTGCCACTCCAAGAATTTAGATTGGAGCAAATTATTTGATAGCCAACATATTATCAGAGTTCATGTACCTGTAATCAGAAATTCTGCTAAATGGCTATTTAATTTATCCTTAAAAGTCTTTTCTGAAATAACACACTGCAATTTATTTCAACATGTAAATTGCCATTTTTTGGTGGTGGGGGGAGAAGAATCTTTAGGTTTGATAAATGACTGTACTAGTTTTTAGAAAAAGGAGATGTTTTTAATGTTTTTAAAATATAAGACATTTCCATTGTTACTTGATATTTGTTAATTAATCCTAAACTAGAACCTAATTAATTCATTAATGGTATCTATGTATCACCAGGGATCTAGGGTACTCAGTTTAATATTTGTAACAAACCAATATTGAAACGAGGGAAAAAAGAACCTGCGACAGGACAGAGATGAACTAATTTGTGATCCTGGCAATGCCACTAACTAGGCATAAAGTATTAGGTTTTCTTGCCCAAATTTTGAGAAGTTTCTTCCTTTTCATAATTCACAAAAATGTAGAGAATCTAGAGTGTGAGACTGCTTGTGAAAACTCTTTGTAACATTGTCATGGCTAAATTATTATTACTGAAAGAGTTAAAATTATAAATTTCAAAGCTTTGTACTAGTAAAATGCCAGATAGCAAAGTGTCCATAGTTGGATATAAATTGGTTTTGCTGCTAAATCATCCTTATTAACAAAATGAACTCCTCTAAAGTAGTGTTAATATAGAGTTAGATACTCTTAGAACCTGAGCTGCAGACTCCATCAACATGTAGGGGAAAAAATAAACTTATACACAGATAACAAAGTTTGTTCATTTAGATTATTCATTCATGCACAGAATCTGTTCAAATACTATGAGAACACCTAGTATGTGCTAGTCACACACGAGCTATCTCACACACTGAGATATAATGACAAGCAGAACATGATTTTCTTTTCACATTCCACTGACATGGAAAAGTATGAAAGTAAGTACAGCAGTAAAAATGGTTCTATTTGATTTTATAGGAATATATCGGATTTACTTACTAGAAGATTTAATAAGTTTAGCCAATTTGAAGTATTTTGTAACTAATTTTAATTGGTAGCTGGGTAATTCCTTCCATTTGGGGTCCAGTCATGCAACATTGCCCTCTCTCAGGTAGATAGTGGTTCTTATGCAATCAGTTGGGGGCTGAGGATTTCCATTTCTGTCAACATATACCACACAAAAAGGGTAGAATATACCCTCAAAAGCATTTGATAGGTACTAAAAAGAAAATTAAAAGTACATAGATTTAGGATTAAGGGAAGGTTGAACCCAGCTGGACATGTTGAGCACTGAAGCTAGCGTTAGCCTTGAGGGGATTTGCTAACCTGATGACCTCAAACTTTGATTGCCATGGATTTGAGGGACACAAGAGACAGGAGACAAAGCTCAGGAACTAATCACAACAGGGTATCTATTAGGAAAACCTTACTATAAATTAATTATCCTAAGAGCTACACTGTCATCCTCAGTGTACCAGTGGATAAGAAATACCCATTTCCTTAGTATCATCTCACCCAAAAGATGAATTACTACTTGAATCTTAGTATTGAGCAGGAGAAGTATCTGAAAAGTTGTAACAGTAAGGGGGACCTCATAGATTTGTAGCCTATATTTATAATATCTGAAATACCCAGAACATATCTGAAGAGACTGGGCAATTACGCTAAAGTGATCTCAAAATGGTAGTGCCTTGAGTCACTTGACAGAAAAAAATGTAAATCTTTTCTAAGGGAACTCACTTTTACCATGTGTCTCGTGGAAAATGTGCAATCTGCAATCAACACTCAGTAAGTACATCTCAAAACAAGGCTAATTTATTCATTAATTTGTTCAATAAATAGCTATTGAACATCCACTATATATCAAGCACTCAACAGTGAAGAAAATAGTTGAAAATCCTTATTGTCATGGTGCTTATTTTCAAGTGGGGAGAGAAAGAATAAAATAATGAAATAATTAAAATAGAAAACATGTTAGATGGTAGTAAGTGATAAAGAGAGTGTATATTATTGGTTTTAAGGATGGAGGATGGGGCCACAAGCCAAGGAATTCAACTAGCCTCTACACCTATCTATCTATATCTACATCTACATCTATATAAATGCAGAATAAATCTTCAATGGAATGCCATTCCCAGCAAACTGGCCAAGACAAACCAGAGTACTGGTAAGGATAAAGTACAGCAGAGATGCTTGCTCATTGTATTCATTTTATTTTGTTGCTGTGAAAAAGTCTTACAAACTTAAAAGGATGTAAATTTATTATTTTACAATTGTGTGGGTTAGCAGTCTACCAGTCTCCCTTTTGGACACTCTGGGGAAGAATCTGCTTCCTTGCCCTTTCCAGCTTCTAGGAGCTGGTTAAATTCCTTGGCTCAAGGCTATGTGTGTTCTTCAAATCTGGCAAAAGTAGGTGAAATCCTTCCCATGTTGAGTCACTCAGCCTCTTCTGCCTCCCTCTTCTACTTTTTATGGGCCCTTGTTTATTGAGTCCACAGCAGGATAACCCAGGGTAATCTCCCAATCTTAAGGTTCTTATTCTTACATTTGCAAATTCTTTTTGCCATATAAGGTAACACATTTACAAGTTCTAGTGATTAGGACATGGACATGTTTGAGGTGTGAGGGGCATTATTACGCCTACCACTAATGGGAACATTAATTAACATAATTATGAGAAAACCATTTACATTACCTAGAGCAGTTCAACAGGCACATAGTCTAAGACTTAGACACTTTACTCCTAGGTATACAAGCTAAGAAATTTTTCCACATATTCACAGGGAGACATGTATAAAATGTTTTTAGCAGAATTGTTTTTAATAGCCCCAGAGTAGAAAAAATCCAAATGCCTATCAATGGTAGAATGGATAAATATATCATGAAATGTTCTGAAACAATATTATAGAGCAATGTCAATTAATGGTTTAACAATTATAGGCATCAACATTAATGAATCTCCAAAATGAGACATTGAGGTAGAGGAACAAGTCATAGAAGAATACATAAGGCGTGATACCATTATATAGAGTTCAAAACATTCAAAATTAAATAGTATATTCTTTAGGGATGGATAATTGTTATGAATTTTAAATAACAGGAGAGTTTTCAGCCTGAGTGATGGGTCCACATACACAAATGATTTCTTGACTATTCTTTTTTTTTGTTTCATTTACTTGATTTTAAATCTTTTCTGTAAATTATATTTTTTTTACATTTTTTTATCATGTAAGGTATATTTTACAATAACTTAAAAAAGATTTGTTGGGATGATCTTAGCTTTATTACATGCAGGCCTGTGTTTTGGGGCCAATTATTTCACTGAGTTTCATGGTTAATCATTTGCAAAATGGAGGTAATTCTATTTACCAATGTAAGAACAAAATTAAATAATGCATATAAATGGCTGAAAAAAATAACCCATAATATGAAAGATTTATATATTTAAGATTGATATAGTCAGTAATCATAAAAGAAAATTTGTAATTCTATACCTGGAAATCCATCAACTGAGGCTTTTAAACCGTTAAGACTTTTTTATAAAATGATGAGCTGACATGATGGCAGACCAGGGGATGCTTAATTTTGAGAAAATTAAAAAAATGATCACATCACAAAAATTTGATAATTGTTTTTATCCTCAGCCTTTTTGTGCATTCTGAACAATAAGTCACAGCCTTCTGTTAGTCTGAATTGCCTTTCTTCTAAAACGTATCACAAGTGTGATTTTTTATTTTCCTCCCAAATAGTCTAAGCCTCATTATAATGAATTCAATTATCCAAAATAATTCAAATATTCCTTCAATTTGTTCAACAAGTATTTATGGAGTTAGCCATTGTTTCAGATACTAGAGATACAGCAGTGAACAGACCATGCAGAGTCTTTGTCCTGATGGAGTTTAGAGTCATTCTTGTGGAAGGAGACAGAGCATTAACATATCCATTATTGATTCATTCATCTGTCTGTCCATATGCCTTTCTGTTTGTCCATCTATCCATCAATCTCCATGTATACAATGAATTTAGATAGATACATATGACCATGAAGGTAGAGAATGAACTGGCTACTAAGACAAAGAGTAAGAATAGTGGATCAAAGGTTGGCTAATGGCAACAGGGCACTGAGGAAGGCTTTCCTAAATAAGTGAAGAATGATGAGTTGACTTCTGTGAGGCAAGATGGACTTAGGAAACCATGGCAGAAGGTGTGCTATTCTTCTCTGCCCTGTGTTCATCTTTTTCCACCTGATGGGAGACTGATTGGCATAGACTGCATCAAGAGGCATTCTGACCTCTGACTTCCAGTTGAGTTTAGCCAATGGGGAGTATGAGCAGGAAATCAGAGTAGAGCGGGAGACTGAGGTGTAGGGGATTTATTTTTTCCTGATGGGTATATGTGAGGTGACTTTATACTACTAAAAAAAGTCAAAAGTCCCATCAGCTGGCCCTGAACACTTAGCTTTCTCTCTCTTCTTACTCTTTCAGGCCTCAAATGGCAAAGTATCCCACTGTCACTATCACTGGCCATTCTCCCATTCCTTGTAACTTTTCCTAAACCCTTTCCACCCCTTTGTAAATAGTATCCCCAATAAGCTTGAGGATGCCATCTCTTTTTTGCTGAGGTCCTGACTGATGCAGAGGCTGTTGAAGTAGACCATGTGAACAAAGCCAGAGAGAGGGGAATAGAAGTGGCTATGGGGAGAGGTCATTTTCTTCATATATTCTGGAGATACAACCAACTTGATGATGAATTGGAAGTTCTATCTAAAGTAAAAAAAGAGAAAGAAAGACTCCCATGTTGGGTTGTCGTGGAACGTGTAGAAAGTTGTACCATTAAAAGAGATAAAGAGCGTTGGAGAGCTGGTGAGGAGGAGGATGGAAAGCAGGCTGTACTTTCTGAGTATGTTACATTTGGGATTTTTTGGATTTCTCCTTTCTGCTCTTGTCCTCCACGTGCAAAGGTTTAAAGGAGAAGGAACAGGTAGGAGGAAGCCAGGCTCATGAAGATGTATACTGGGTCATGAGGTTAAGGTTAAGGTCAATATTTGTTTTAAGCGAGGTATGGTGGTCAGGGGAGAGGTCTTTTCTGTGGATATAAATTTGGTCATTGTCAGCATGCAGTTGATATTTAAAGCCAAAAGTCTTGATAAGATTCCCTATGAGGAGTGCATGTGTCTGTTCCCTAAAACGTACAAGTTCTTAATAAACACATCTACTTTCTTGGTCCACTACCATTGAAAAAAATCTCTTCTGTACTCTATATAGTTTGGGGACTACACAGCTGTAGATCTCTATTAACAGTGACTGAGTGCCAAATTATTTCTATTTTTCTATATCTTTCCCTCCTTTCCTGAAATAATTATGGACAGCCTTTCTTCCTACTCACTTGCTTACCTTAGCTCTCAAATGTTATGGGAGTTACTATATTTCTTCTCACTTTTCCTTGTATATTTTTCACCTTCCCTCCTTTCTATTTACTGTTAAAACACTTTCATCTTTCAGTCAGCAAATATCCTCCGTCACAGCATAATGCACAATGTTTCTTTAGCTGCCTTCTCTAAGTGAATTCAATTTTTGTGCTTTTAATTTTTTCCTCTATTTTTATGCTTTATTTTTTTAAGCTTTAGTTTTCAGAGCTAACAAACTGCATCATAATGGATAGGTTGGCTCTAGGTTTCCCTTAATTAATTCTCTGCATAGAAAAAAGCAGTAGTTATTTTCCTTCAAAAAAAAAAAGCTATCATTATGAAAGGATAATTATTATTTTTTTAACTGGAGTACTACCAGGGACACCATCTCCTAAAAACAAAACAAAACAAACACTTTCCTTAGGTTAGTTCCCAAATTTTTAAAAATTGTTAATCGTTATTCTATTTCATCTATGAGATAAGACAGAAAATGATCAATTCTTAGGCTTTTAGGTAATGGAATCATGTCTTCCTTGTCTTCCACTGACATATATGGGTTGTATTTAGAGATTCCTTGGTAATTGTTGATCCACTGGGGTAATCAACAGTCCTAGTTTGCCCAAGATAGTCCCAATGTCAACACTTCAAGTTCTGTGTCCAGTGAAATCCATTGGCTCCTGCCGACCAGGACTGTTAGTCACCTTACAATCTGTTGGACTTTTTGAATCATTTGAAAGCGCACAGATGTAATGTAGAGATAAAGAACTTGCTGGAATGATTCAAAGTAACAATTAGGTATGGAGCTGATAGGTTTCTCATTTATGAGGATGCAGTTCTTAGAAAATAAACTATTTTTATAAAAATAAAATTAATGGCACCCTTTTCTCATATTTTCATTCTGATAAAAGGGAGTGTAATGTATTTCTTATCTGGTCTAGGGCGTGTGATTTATATGTGCCAATATTTAGTATTTGGGGTACATGGCCAAGCAAAAACAAAACAGAGATAAATATTATATAGCATATATTCTTGGAGTTTTATAAGAACACCAATGTGATGAGAATTAAAACAAAAGAAAACAAAACAAAACAAAACACCACATCCTTCTTGCCTACTATGTCAAAGGCAAATGTATTCATTTTCTATTCAGGGCTTGAGAAAACCAGCTTTTGTGTGCAGTCTCATGTCCTTGGCACCCTGTACACTTTATTTTTTACCTATCATTGTCCTATTATTTTCTTTTCTACAACTTTATCAAAATAAATTGTTTCCATGTTTTATACTGCATCATCCTCTTACAAGAAAGGAAAACTTGGGGCACCTGGATGGTTCAGCTGGTAAGCATCAGACTCTTGATTTCAGCTCAGGTCATGATCTCCGGGTTCGTGGTAGAGGGCCCATGTTCAGCTCTGCACTGATAGTGTGGAGCCTGCTTGGGTCTTTCTCGCTTTTTGCCTCTTTCCCATTCATATGTGTGCACATGCACACGCCCGCTCTCTCTCTCAAAATAAATTACGATTTAAAAAAAAAAGAAAGGAAAACCTTCATTTTCTTATCTCTATTAAACAATTATAATTACACAATTGTACTTAAACGATTACAAATGTTTTAAGATTGTGAATGAAAATGGCAAGGTTTGAGAGAATTAGCTTCTTTCTATTACCCAATACAAGCCAAAAAATACAAGTTCTCTTAGAAGTATGTAATTTGCTTACAAGCCATAATCATCAAGACAGTATGGTATTGGCACAAAAACAGACACATACGCCAATGGAATAGAATAGAGAACGCAGAAGTCGACCTACAAATATATGGCCAACTAATCTTGGACAAAGTAGGAAAGAGTATCCAATGGATAAAAAGACAGTCTCTTTAGCAAATGGTTCTGGGAGAACTGGACAGCAACATTCAGAAGAATGAAACTGGACCATTTTCATACACCATACACAAAAATAAACTCAAAATGGATGAAAAGCCTAAATGTGAGACAGGAAACCTTCAAAATCCTACAGGAGAAAACAGGCAGAAAACTCTTTGACTTCAGTCTCAACAACTTCTTGTTTAACATGTCTCCAAAGGCAAGAGAAATAAAAGCCAAAATGAACTATTGGGAACTCATCAAGATAAAAAGCTGCACAGCAAAGGAAACAATCAACAAAACTAAAGGCAGACTACAGAATGGGAGAAGATATTGGAAAATGACATATCGGATGAAGGCTTAATATCAAAAATCTATGAAGAATGTACCAAACTCAACATCCAAAAAACAAACAATCCAGTGAAGAAATGGGCAGAAGACATGAAGAGACATTTTTCCAAAGAAGGCATGAAGATGGCACACAGACATATGAAAAGATGTTCAACATCCCTTATCATCAAGGAAATACAAATCAAAACCACAATGAGACACCATCTCACACTAGTCAGAGTGACTAAAAGTAACAACTCAGGAAACAACAGATGTTGGCAAGGATATGGAGAAAGGGGAACCGTCTTGCACTGTTAGTGAGAATGCAAACTGGTGCAGCTACTCTGGAAAACAGTGTGGAGATCCCTCAAAAAAATTAAAAATAGAATTACCCTATTACCCAGCAATAGCACTAGTAGGTATTTATCCAAAGGATCCTGGAGTGCTGATTTGTGGGGGCACATGTACCCCAACATTTATAGCAGCACTATCAACAATAGCCAAATTATGGAAATGCCCAAATGCCCATTAACTGATAAATGGGTAAAGAACATGTGCCATATATTATATATATATATATATATATATATATATATATATATATATATATATATATATAATGGAATACTACTCGGTGATGAAAAGAATGAAATCTTGCTAATTGCAACAACATGTATGGAACTGGAGGGTATTATGCTAAGCGAAATAAGTCCATCAGAGAAAGACAGATCATATGATTCACTCATATGTGGAATTTGAGAAAGTTAATAGAAGAAGGTAAGGACAAATCAGTTATAAACATAGAGGGAGACAAACCATAAGAAACTCTTAAATAGAGAACAAACTGAGGGTTGATGCTGGTGGGGGGGTTGAGAGGGTAGAGGAGGTGGGTGATGGGCATTGAGGAGAGCACTTATTGGGATGAACACTGGATGTTGTATGTAAGTGACAAATCATAGGTATCTACTCCTGAAGCCAAGACTACCCTGTATGTTAGCGAACGTGACAATTAAAAAAAATATATGTAACATACCTACTTTTTTTCTCAAAATTTTTTTATCTAAATTCTCGTTAGTTAACATACAGTGCAATATTGCAGGAATAGAATTCAGTGATTCATCACTTACATATAACACCCAGAGCTCATCATAACAATGATGCCTATCACCCATCTAGCCCAACTCCCACCCACCTTCCATTAACCCGTAGTTTGTTCTCTATCTTTGAGTCTCTTATGGTTTGTTTCATGCTCTCTCTCCTCCCCCTCCATATGTGCATCTGTTCTGTTTCTGAAATTCCACATAGGAGTGAAATAATATGGCATTTGTCTTTCTCGGACTGATTTATTTTGCTTAGCATAATACACTCTAACTCCACCCATGTTGCTGTAAATGGCAAGATTTCATTCTTTTTGATGGCTAACATTCCATCTTCTTTATATATATATAACATCTTTATCCTTCATCAGTCATAGTTTGGCTATTGTTGATAATGCTGCTATAAATATTGGGTTGCATGTACCCCTTTGGATCTGTATTTTTGTAACCTTTGGATAAATGCCTAGTAGTGCTATTGCTGGGTGACAGGGCAGTTCTATTTTTAACTTTTTGAGGAACCTCCACACTGTTCTCCAGAGTGGTTGCACCAGTTGGCCTTCCCACCAACAGCGCAAGAGGGTTCCCCTTTCTCCATATCCTTGCCCACACCTATTGTTTCCTGAATTGTTAATTTTAGCCATTCTGACAGTTATGAGATGGTATCTCATTGTGGTTTTGATTTGTATTTCCCTGATGATGAGTGAGGTTGAGCATCTTTTTGTTTGTTAGCCATCTGGATGTCTTCTCTGGAAAAGTGTCTTTTCATGTCTTGCGCCCATTTCTCATCTGCATTATTTGTTTTTTGGGTGTTGAGTTTGATAAGTTCTTTAAAATTTTGGATACTAACCCTTTATCTGATATGTCCTTTGCAAATATCGTTTCCCATTCTGTAGTCTGCCTTTTAGTTTTGTTGATTGTTTCCTTTGCTGTGCAGTGTAATATACCTACTTATTAATTACTGAAGCTTAAGAGAGAAATAGGTAGGCTTTAACCTGTCCTCTACTTACTATCTCCTTCCCCTTAACTCAAAGTGGAGACAACATTTTTTATGAGAAATGCATCAGAATTTGCTCTTTTTTTCTTAAGATAACACATATTTGTCTATGAAAAGCTGCAAAATACATCAGTTGGTAGAATTTTTAGTTACTTTGTCTACATTATTCAAATAATCAGAATCCTGAGTCAGAAGAACGGAGGTTTGGCTTCTGTGTTTAATTTACATTAAAATGACATGGTTGTGCTAAATTCTAAATTCCTGTCCTTTAAGTGATCCATTAGTTATCTTTATTATTAATGACTACACTCAGAGAACATCAGTATTCAAAGATAGAAATATAGTCATGAGGGCCAAGTTGTCCTTGAGGTAACTGGAGTTTAAAAAAAAAAGTAAAAGACACCTTTGTCTGTTCTTTTGCACAGACCCACGATGTAATGATGCATGACTATTGGAGTCTGTATGCATTGTTTTCTCCTTTTAAAATTCCCTCTCCCCCTCACAAATCAATTTACTGCTTGGCAAATAAGCACATAGTATATAAAGGCAATTTACAGGTTGATACAATTGAAAGGAGACCATGAATTTTTTGGCAAGGGACCACATTTCGCCTATATGACAGTTGTGGTGATGGAAAGCTGTTTACAATATTTGATATATGATCTATTACACCTGCTGTATTGTGAGGGAATGAAGATATGGTTAAATGGAACCAGGTAAAAGTTTAGGAATCCAAATTCTCATACATCGTTCTCCACTTGTGTATGATTCTTTTTCAAGTCTTGTCAAAACTGGGAATTGGTTTGTTCTGATAAAAGTAATTTCAGTATCTAAAGACATTGCAATTATTTTACCAAAATGCTATTAAGGTTCATATTTGTTAACAGTTTTCATTATGGTATTTATATGAACAATGGAAGTAATTGGTTACACTTCAATGTCAAGATGACATTTCACATACTTATATAAATTATAAGGGTCTCTTTTGTGAGTTATTTTGTTGTGCCTGTACCCTTGGAGGTCCTGTCCGTGAAGTCAAGGCAAGATAGATGTTGGCTTAATAAGAGAAAGTCTTTCTACGACAGGAGATTCTAATATAGAATTTTAATATAGAATTTTCCCTGTGAAGTTATAAATTTCCCATAAAAGTAAATGTTTGAGCAAATGCTGGAAGACCCTCTAACAGGAGTACCATTACAAAATTTCCATGTTGCTTCTGGGATCAAACTAGGTTTCCTCAAAAATCCTTTTTAAGTTTTTGTTAATGTTTATTTATTTTTGAGAGAGAGACACACACACAGAGTGCGAGTCGGGGAGTGGCAGAGAGAAAGAGAGAGAGAGAGAGAGAGAGAGAGAGAGAGAGAGAGAGGCACAAAATCCAAAGCAGGCTCCAGGCTCTGAGTTGTCAGCACAGAGCCTGATGCAGGGCTCAAATCCACAAACTGCGAGGTCATGACCTGAGCCGAAGTCGGATGCTTAACCGACTGAGCCACACAGGCGCCCCTCAAAAGTCCCTTTTAAATCTAACGTGCTAACATTCTCAATAAGAATTCTATAACTGATATTTACCACAGCTGTATATGACATATAACAAATCCGCCATGAACACAACTTTAAAATTTGAAAATGATTTTGGCTGTTTCTGTGGAAGTAGATGTGAGGATGTTAACCTCTCTTAAAGGTTGTGAGTGCTATGCTTTTTCTTGAACATTGTCTTTTCCATTGTACTGTATGATTCTAATATATATATATATACATATATATATATATATACACATATATATACACACATACATATATATGTGTATATATATATGTGTATATATATATGTGTATATATATATGTGTATATATATATGTGTATATATATATGTGTATATATATATATATATAGAAAGAAAACATGTCTGGAGCTTTTTAATAATTCATTCTCTTTTTCATTACAAAACCAAAAATCAACTTAAAAACTTAGTAAAATTTTTATGAAAGCTGGAGCCTATAATAACTTTGACTTTTTTAAGGAGTGGAGACAACCACATTGCTTCCTTATATACCTCTTTTCAATAAAAACCAATTTAAAAATTTACATTTTTCAAGGAGGGCTGATTCTCACAAACAAAACATAAGTATGCATCACACTGCGCCAGGGTGGACGCCTGTCACTCATATCACTGTCATGCCGCAAGCTACCCTGATACAATCAGAAAGGAAAATAGAGTTAGTTAGATGGGTTTACAGAACGATGTCTGCATGAGTGGCAGATGTTTGCGCTATAACAACGTTATGTGCACTCAATTTTTATTATAGAACAATTGTTCTAATAACTTTTATGTTCATGGTCAATGTGTCATAAATTCACCTGAATTTCAAAAATGATCTAAGAAATCCAAAGAATTGCTCTTCTGTTGTTTTCTCCCAATATATTCAATAATAACAATAAAAAAAAGTAACTTATGTGAGCAGGTATTGAATTGTGGATTCCGACAATCTGTGAGATCTCAATATGTGGCCCAAGTCTTCCTGGTTCATGGAAGACCTGCCATTATATCCAAGATGATTATCAATCATCACCTGCACAATATTGTCTGCTGTAAGTGGGTCGTGTGACTAATAGCAGCAATTCAAGCATGATCTGGAAAGCTGTGATCTTTATTGACTAAGTGAACTGGTGACTCTCTCTTTTCATGTTGTTTGTACTCAATTTGTGCTGCTTTCAGTTATTGATATAGTCTATTACTATTTCGGTTATGATATCGTTCCACATTATATGAAATCAATAGTAAGTGTCACGTGAAGCAAGAAACATGTTCATTTATCCTGTAGAAATATTTTAGCCTATGTCTGTAATCCTCAATTTCATTCTGCAATAAATTGATGGAAATAATCTAGGCTTGATTATCAATTTATTTACATATATAATAGGCTTTTACTTTCACATTTGTAAATATTTCTTCCATCTTTACCGCAGACTACCGATTCCTCAACATTAATACTGATAGTGACCACCTTTTCAGCTGAATGAAAGCAGAAAACAGGCACAATATTGTTTCAGGGAAGTATACATTTGTTTACTGTCTTGGAAATCAACTTCTACCTAACTTTTGTCCTGAGCATATATTTGTATAATCTTTAAGTACAGGTAGTATGTTTACATATACACACACATTCATATTGCATTGGTTTCTACTAGAAACAAATCTGATTTAAATTAAATGTCTTCCTGTATTTAGTCTGAAATGCCAGCTGTTAATTAGCCAAAAGAAACACAGTGTAGTCAGTAAGAGCATAGGCAGGTGGAACCAGACAGTTTAGGGGTAAATTTGGTTAAATAACTTATTAGCTATATAATATTAAGAACTGAATTAAGCACTCTGTGTTCAACTTCATCATCTGTAAAATTAGTTGTTGGGAAATAAAATGTATCAGTTCATGTTCTAATTGTTTTTAGAACAATTTACAGCTCATAAAAGTACTCAATTACTGCTATGCTCTTATTAATTGTTATTCTAGTGAAGTATCAAAACTAGGCACTTGGCTACGTGGATTTGGGCTCCGCAACATACAAATGGCATTCAGACATGAAACTGAAGCTCCCGAAGAGAAGCGGGCTAAGAGAAGTAAGCCAAGACTGCATGTCAGTGGCCAGACCAGTATTTAGAGGTTTAGCCAGAAAGTGAGACTAAAGAACGGCTGACAAGATTTGAGGAAACAAGGACACTATTCTGAAAACCCAGTGCAGAAAGTACATCAAAAAAGGAAAGGGTGATCAGCTCTTTCCACAGTGAAGATGAGGTGATGGTAGGATTAAGAATTGTCCGTTTGTGGGGCACCTGGGTGGTTCAGTCGGTTGAGCATCCAACTTCAGCTCATGTCATGATCTCACAGTTTGTGAGTTCGAGCCCCGTGTCGGGCTCTGCTGATGGCTCGGAGCCTGGAGCCTGCTTCGGATTCTGTGTCTCCTCCTCTCTCTGCCCCTCCCTTTCTCATGCTCTGTCTCTCTGTCTCTCAATAATAAATAAACGTTAACAATTTTTTAAAAATTAGAATTGGCCATTTGTGTTGGCAACTGGATAATAGCAGTTTCATAATGTGATGGAGTGAGAAAGAAGCAAGGTCATGGGAAAGGATGGTACAGAGTACAGACAACAGATTCTAGTAGCAGAAAATCATGCCAATAGACGGGAACAACAAAAGTATATGAATTTATTTCCTGTTGGGATGTATTGTAGCATGTTTATTTGCTGATAGAAATGAATCAGTGGAAATTGAAGCTGATGATGCAAGAGATGAGGGGATTGGTTATAGGAGCGAAATCCTTCAAAACATGCAAAGGACTGGGCACCTAGGTGGCTCAGTTGGTCAAGTGTCCAACTTATGCTCAGGTCATGATCTCACAGTTCATGAGTTCAAGCTCCACATCTGCACTGACATGCTGAGCCTGCTTGGGATTCCCTCCCCCATTTGTGCCTGCTCGCTCTCTCTCTCTCAAAATAAATCATAAACTTAAACCTGTAAAGGACTGGAGTTACCATGTTCCAATTTACCATCAAGGGTAATTTGTTGTAGTTGTTTTTATTGTCTTCTTGGCCCCGCAAGTAAGATTCTTTGTTGTTTTCCCACCTACAAGAGAGCTAGGAAACAGGCATATAATAAATATTTGTTAAATGAACATATGTAAAAATACATGAATGAAAACATAAGTAAACAAATGAAGCAGTGGTATGGCCTTAGCTGGGAGGACAGACAATTCTTTCATTGTATCCAGAGGGAAGAGAAGCATATAGGAGTAGATAGATATACATTAGTGGGGTTGTTGATCTAACACATAGGTGTTTCTATCAGACTACTTCTATCATATTACTGAAATATGATATGCATGATTTATTTTAAGGTGGAATAATGAGATACAAAGTTAAGGAAATCTTATAGAGAATAACAAAAAAAGATAATGAGACAATGGGAGAAAACCATGTTTTTTTAATGGTTAGAGATTTGACACAGGAGATAAAACATCTGACTAATGAATTTTAGAAAGAGAAAATAGAAAAAGAGATGGAAGAAAATTATCAAATCAGTATTACAATAGCTATGTTAAAATAATGTGGAAATACATAATCATCATTAAATTTTCATAATCAAAAATATTAAGTGAAGAGCTCAAAGTTTGCAGAGAGAAGAAGAATAAGACAGTTCTTATATAGAGTTTTCATACAAAGTCAGGAGATTCTCAACAGCAACATTGACAGTCAGAAAACAAAAAAGAGTAATGATTTTAAAATTCTGAGGAAATCTTGGTTTTATCATAGAATTCAGTACTGGGACAATTATGAATCCAATGTGAAGATACAAAAATACACTATCAGATATGCAATTTCTCAAAAATTATCATCTTTGCAAACGTATTCAGGAATTTACTAAATTGAGAAAGTTAAATAAGAAATGACAAGAACATGAGATCAAAGAAACTGGAAATCTAAACCAAAACATAGGCATAAGATGACTGGGACACTATTCTGATTTCTATATACACAGTTATGCCTGATTTTGAATGTCATATGAATGGAATCGTAGAGTATATCCGGTTTTGTGTCTAATTTCATTTACTCAAAAATGAGGTTCAGAATAATCCATGTGTGTTGAGGTTCAGAATAATCCAGTATTCTGTTCTGATTCCCCCACTGAGAAAGAACTCACTGCCCGGCTGCAAGAATTCTGGTTAGCTGATAGCCTCTACCTGAAGCTCCTCCAGGATCCACCTCAGCTTTCGGTCCAGTTTACACTTTCCTTGAGGGCAAATCAAGGCAGAAATAGGTTGAGGTCGTGCTGTTATTCAGATGGCCTCTGCCAATGATAGTAAAGCCTTATGCAGTAAAGCCTTCCCCTCTGATGGGAAGTCCTTGCTCATGAGCTCTCCATTGAGCTGATACAGACTTTCAGGAATGAAAAGGCATGAGACGTCCTGACCAATCAAGTTTTCTCTTCGCTCCTTAGGTGTTACTTTCCAATACTGTCCTGCAGTCAGTCCTACCTCTTCAGTGGCTGCTTCCTGCCAGACGTAACCTGTGATTATGGATACGTTGTTCATGTAATTTTTTTGATGACTAGTATTCTATTGCAAGAGCATATCACAATTTCTTTATCCACTCTCTTGGAATTTGGAGTTGTGTGTGGGTTTGGTTTGTTATGAATAAAGCTGCTCTAAACGTTCTAGTTCATGTCTTTGTTTATGGACTTACATTTCAGGAGCAGAATGGCCTAACTAGAGGGGAGGCATAAATTCATAAGAGATTTCCTAAAGTAGTGGAATCATTTTACATTCCCACCAGCAACATGGAAAAGTACAAATTGCACCATATTTTCGTCAACATTTGTTGGTGAGAGTCTAAATTTTAGCTATCCTAGCAGGCATAAAGTAATACTTTGTGATTTTGGTTTGCCTTTCCCTAATGGTGCTAACGTTTCCATGTGGCTATTAACCATTTGTTTATATTCTTTTGTTAAATATCTGCTCAAATCTTTTGTCTGTATATTCGATTGGCTTATCTTTGTTTTTCCTTGTGTTTTAGTATTGACTTGTAAGCATTCTTCAGCATTCTTTATAAAACCCTTTGCAGGTATAGGTAGTGTGAATAGTTTCTTCTGGTATGTAGCTTGCCTTTTCATATTTTGTTACTAGTGTTTGGGCTATTTTCATGAAAGTATTTTATCATTGCTTTCTTTCATGATTAGTACTTTTGGTGTTCCATTTAAGAAATTTTTGCTGACCAACCAGTTGCAAAAATATTCCCTATTTTCTTCTAAAAGAAGTTTTATGGTTTTAGCATTTACCTTGAATTTTATGATCCTGATCTCAAATTAATTTTTGTTAACGAGGATATAGTTTGGTTCATTTTTTTCCTACTATTTATCTACTTGATCCAGCAACATTTGTTGAAAATATTTTTTTCTCTAATAATTTGTTTTGGCATCTTTGCCAAAAATCAGTTGTGTTTGTTCTATTTCCAGACTCAGAATACTGTTTCTCTGACCTATTTGCCTATCCTTAAGCTCATATCAAGCTGGTGTATTATTGTAGCATTACAGGGAGTCTTGGAATCAGGCAGTGTTGGCACCCCAAAGATGTTTTTCTTTTTAAATATATTATGGCTATTCTCAGTCATTTGCATGTCCATATGAATTTTAGAATCAACTTCTCAATTCCTACAAGGAAATGGATATTGATCAGGGTTGCATTAAAAGTATGGACTAAATTGGGAAAAATTGACATCTTAATCATTTCCAATTCATGACTATGGCATATCTTTCCATTTATTTACGTCTTTAATTTCTCTAAACAGCATTTTGTAATTTTAAGTGCAGATATCTTCTCTGTGTCTTGTTACATATATCCCTAAATATTTTATGATTTTGATGTTATTGTAAATGGTATTTCTTAAATTACATTTTCTAAATTTATGCTGGAAGTATATGGAAATACAATTATTCTTGGAATATTGCCTTGCTAAATCTACTCTTTGTTTCTGGCAGCTTTATTGTAGATTCCTTACAATTTTATATGAAAAACAGTATCATGTTGTCTGTGAATAAAAAGAGTTTATTTCTTGTGCATTGTTGAATAGAAGTGTGGCAGTGGGCATCCTGATCTTAGAGGAAAACTTTCAATATTGCAATATTAGATATGTAATTATGGTGTTAGCTGAAGTGTATTCAAGAATGTGTTTCAGATAGAGGAAATTTTTAATTTGCTGAGAGCTTTTCAAAATAAAAAAAATGAGATGTTGAATTTTGTCAAATGCATTTCTTTGTTTCTAATAATAGTTTTGTAGAGATATAATCTACATATAATAAAAATTATGCTGTTGAAATGCATAATTTTGTGGTATTTAGTATATCCACAGTGTTGTGCCATCATCTTCACTATCGAATTTCAGAACACTTCATCACCCCAAATAGAAAACCCATATCCATTAGAAGTCATTCCCCAGATTTTTGTCCAGCTAGGACCTCCAGTACAATGTAAACAGAGGACACTGTGTATCGTCTTGTTCTTGATATCAAGGGGAAAGAATCCAGTCATCACTGTCTAACATAATGTTAGTGTGGGTTTTTGGGTAGATGTCCTTTAACAGGGTGACACAGGGCCTTTCTATTGCAAGTTTGTTAAGGACGTTTATCCTGAAAAATGTTCGATTTTGTTAAATGTTTTCCCTGCATCTATTGAAGTGATCACATGGTTTTTGTTCTTTCTATTAACATCATGTATTACGTTGATTGATTTTCTGATGTTAAGCCAATCTTGCATTCCTGCGATACATCCCACTTTTTTATAATCTATATTCCTTATTATATGTTGCTGGGTTTGCTTTTTAATATTTTGTTGAGGACTTTTGTGTAATAGCCATAGGGGATATTATAGTTTCCTTTCCTGGTGATTTAAGTATCATGGTAAAATTGACCTCATTGAATGAATCGAGAAGGGTTCCTTCCTCTATTATTTTTTTGAAAGATTTTATAAAAGTTGGCATTAATTATTATTTAAATATTTGGCAGAATTTGCCAATGAAGTCATCTATACTTGAACTTTTCTTTGTGGGAAGTCTCATGATTACTAATTCAATCTCTTTACCTGTTACACATGTATTCAAATTTTCAGAAGATGGTTTAAAGGCAAGGACCTATATGAGAGTAGTTTATTATGAGGAGACCCCAGAATTCACTCATTAGGGCTGAGGAAGGGAGATATAGGTATTTTATTTTTTTTATTTATTTTTATTTTTATTTATTTATTTATTTTTTCAATATATGAAATTTTTTGTCAAATTGGTTTCCATACAACACCCAGTGCTCATCCCAAAACGTGCCCTCCTCAATACCCATCACCCACCCTTCCCTCCCTCCCACCCCCCATCAACCCTCAGTTGAGATATAGGTATTTAAATGAGTTGGTCAAAACTGAGGGGTGCTATTGAGGCTCAGTTCCTCCAGGAATTTAGGGAGATGGAATAGAAAATCCCTCAGGATTATCACACCCAGGGCATGAGGATGCTTGAAATTTTAATATATCTTGGCTGAGGGCTGCTCCTAGCAGCATTAACCCTTGGATATTACCAAAGGGCTATGCCAAAGTCCTCAGGCAGAGTGGACACCATTTGCAAGTCTGGAAAGGTGAGCACCCAGAAGATATGAGTAATGTACCAACAGTGTCCGTTATATGCTCCCAGGCACAGTATCTGTTACAGTGTTATAACTCTATTACACTCTGCTGCATTAGAAATTCTTATATACAAGTCTGTCACCACCAAATTGTATGCTTCTTTAGAGTTTTATGTCTTAAACATTTCTCATGTGTAACACCTCCTTTTCATTTCTAGGACTTCTGTCCCAGGTAAGGCTCACAATAATCTTGACTGGATGATTTCTTTAGCCTACCAACTTTTATCTCCCCTTCTCTTCTCAGATTGAAGGGATAAAGAATAAACTCAACTTCTTTTATCTATCTATCTATCTATCTATCTATCATCTATATATCTATCTATCCATCCATCTGTCATTAATATATAATGTTATATTTGTTTCAGGTATACAGGATAATGATTCAACAATTCTATACATTTGTCAGTGCTCATCAAGATTAAGTGTACTTTTAATTTCTTTTATCTGTTTCATCCATCCCCCTCCCCAACCTCCCTTCTCTCAACCACCAGTTTGTTCTCAAATTTTTTTCTTTTAATTTATTTTGAGAGAGACAAAGAGAGAGGGAGAGAGCAAGCACATGAATGGGGGAGGGGTGGAGAGAGACAGGGAGAGAAAGAATCCCAAGGAGGCTCGTTTTTTGTCAGCTCAGAGCCTCACATGGGGCTGGATCTCAAGAACAGTGAGATCATGACCTGAGCTGAAATCAAGAGTCCTGAGCCACCCAGGCACCCCAAGAGACTCAAATTCTTGATTAGAAGAGTAACAAAGAATTTTGCATCATGTCTTTTCAACTGCCCTACGGGGCAGAGCCCAGCTATAGTAGATCACACGCCTTCAAAGCCAGCCTCCACATTGCCAAAATAATATTATTTTTAGTATCCAAATTCTATCATTGTTTCCCCATGCTATGCTGAAAATATTTCAAGCCTTCTCATCCATAGTGTGTATATAGGGCTCTGAATGATGTGGCCACTGCTTATCTATCTAGCTTATCACTTTCCTCTATGTACCTACACTCCAACAATATGGAGGTACTTATAATTCTTATAATGCTAGCAACATTTACACATATTTTTTGTCTTTTAATACAAACCTCTTTTTACTCCAATTAACACCCACACTCACCCACCCCCACAAACACACACACACACACACACACACACACACAGGGCTCTCCTTCCTCTCTTCTCCCACCATGGAACCGGTACCACATTTCTTTTTATGTCAATAAATATAATTAAAACATAATTTTAGTCTGAATATTTGTCTCTGCACTAGATTCAGCTACTTGAGGATATAAAGGATGATATATTTTAATATTTATGTTCTTAATCTGAATCGTAGGCCTAACACATAGTAAATTATTAATAAAATACATGAAACGAGTGAATGGATGCACTTAGCATTGTTGTATTTGCTACAACAACAGTGCCTAGTTTTTCTGTAAAGCTGGGGGGGTACAAGAGAAGAGAGGAGGATGTAATTTAAAGAACACAGTCTTTCAAATTGACAAAAATTTATCTTCTGTTCCTCCTTTAGTTCTGCTCTTTTCTATCTATGTGACTCAGGGCAAGTTACTTAAACCCTTCAATCAGTTTTCCTCTTCTTAAAGAAAGGGATGATCCTATTTCCTAAAAGTAGGATTGTGAGCAAGTGAGTGCACATGCAAAAGTTGCAATGCTTAGTGAGACATTTAGAATTGGGAAATAATCAATATTCCCTCATTTGGGTATGTTACTCCAGCCCTTTCATTGGTAGACCTAAAGAGCTTCTGGTTTTACCGGGTGCCTGGGTGGCTCAGTTGAGCGACCAACTCCCCCTCAGGTCATGATCTCAAGGTTTGTGAGTTGAGCCCCTTGTAGGGCTCTGTGCTGACAGCTCGGAAGGAGCCTGGAGCCCACTTGGATTCTGTGTCTCCCTCTCTCTCTCTGCCCCTCCCCCACTCATGTTCTGTCTCTCTGTGTCTCAGAAATAAATAAACATTAAAAAAAAAATAGAGCTGCTGGTTTTGAGTGAGGCTCAGAATGAGAGAAAGCTCTGCAGAAGATCCAGGCTACCTTGCTGGCTACTCCACTAGGGCCACATGATCCAGCAAATCCAAAAGGGCTTAACTTGTCAGTGGCAGGCAGGAATGCTGCTTGGGGCCTTTGGGAGGTCCTTTTAGGTGAATTACAGCACAGGACCTTAGGATTTTGAAGCAAAGCTTTGCTCTCCTCTGCAGGTAACTACTCCCCTGGTGAGAAACAGTTCTTGGCCTGTTACAAAGCTCTGTAGACTGAAGAGTCTTGATAACAGACCTAAAATTGAATGAAACATGAGTTAAATGTTTTTTTGTATTGTAGATTGGAATATTTCTGTTACAAAGAAATAAATCTGATGAGTATGCCATTGAAGTTCTTCTAATTGTCAGAAATTTTATAGCTTAAAACAACAATGAATTAAATCCTAAATCAGAATTATTTTCCTATGGCTCTCAAAAATTATTTATGTGCAATGTATTATACATTATAGGAAAAGCTATGTGACATTTGTGACGAATAATTTAGTCAGAGATTAGAATCTGTAATTTGAAAATGGTTGAGTCATTATGAAATGAAAGGAAGTCAAAATCCATCTGGATATGGATGTGAAATGTCTTATTTGTTCCCTGAGATACAAGGAACACTGGGCAATATTTTATTTTACTAGGAAATTTCTTTTCTTCTACATTTAGATGATATTATTCCCCATCCAAGATTTGCTTTTTACTTCCTATATTTTTAATAGGGAGGACATTTTCTAGAGTAGGACTATAAAATGGGATATTTCTTGGAGTATACTTTTGGTAAAATAACCTGGCAGTCTTTGGAAGCGAAATCTAATGTTTGCAAGGTCAATGAACTGTGTCAAAAAGGTTTTTGGTGATTTTCAAGATGCTATTTCATTGAAAAAGTAAATTCCCTTAGGAATGATTATCTATTACACTCACCTCAGTGTCCCCTTTGAAATGTAAGATATAGAAGATACACTTCAAACAAATACTGAGAATTACTTTATTCTTACTAACTTTTGATTATCAACTATGTGGGAAAACTATATACAATTTCTCTTAGTTATTACTGTTTGGGCAGCGTTTATCTTACAAGTAGGACGAAGAAAAGAAACAACAAGTATATATTTTAATTATTCGTGGTTGCTTTCCCGTGAGTATGTGGTTAATACTTCAATGAAACTTTATAAAAGAGATAATTACAAAAATATTGTATGGAAGGCAATTTTCTTAATATTTGAATGTCTTTGTATATTAAAATAATCAAATAAAACATACCTCAGACTTTTTTTCTGAAGTTTCAAAAGCAGCAACAATAATGAAGCCTTTCTTTCCCTATTGTCCCCCCCTTCCTCCCCCACCCCCAACCCCAAGAAACCAGAGCACTGTGTAGAGACTTCTCCGTAGATGTTGAACAGATCTATAAGTGAGCTTTTTATACTGTTCCTTTTCCGTAACATGTTGCCACTGCTGACATGTTACCTTCTATTAGCTATATTCAGTGAGCTTTGGTTACAAAAATGTGGGCGATAGCAGAAAAGAAATTTCTATAGTTAAAATGTTTAAATAAATACCTCAGTTTGTATGCTGCCTGTTCTCTCTTGAATATGTTTTTCCATTGCTGCCTAAGTGGGAGTCGAACAAGTTCTAAAGTTATTATTATGTATGCATTGATGTATACACGAAGGTATTAACACAGAAATCTTTGACAGGGCAAACTTGTAATGACTTCCCTGAAGCTGTTATCTTGAACTGTCTCTAAATTTTCCTTTCCTTTCTGTTGAACGGATCTTGTTAGGAAAAGGGCATAACATACATAGAGTCAGAAAACATTTAGATTTTGCCTTTTTGTAGGTTCATAGCAGCCAAACTATTTCATTTAAAAAGTGTGAAAAAAACTAATGCTTCTGGGCGAAGGATATATGCCAAGTCTACAGCAGCATCGCATTTTTTATGGCTGATTTATAAACCTCTCAAAAAGGATGGAAATGCTGACACATTAATAACTCTGGCAGAATAAGTCCTGCATACTTCAAGAAAAAAAATAGAGAAAAGAAATAAAATGGACAATGGCAGTCTAAAGAAAGGAAGTTTCTTAAAAAGAATAAGAGATATTTTATGTTTTGCACAAAGAATTTCACTTTTTATACTTGCTTTGATACGAAGGAATTATAAATTATTTTATCTTAACAATAAATATTTACTATCAATTTACCTATTCCTTTATAATAATCCACTATTAGAATGATGTTCAAAAAAATAAGTGATAGTTTTAATGCCACTGAACATTTTTTTCTTTTGAAATAGCACGTTAAATATGAACACTGTAAATCTTAAATTATAATAAAGGAAGGCGAAAGTCTTAAATATAGGCATGGTAGTTCCTATTTTTAAATTAATCTAGTAAAATATCAAATATATTTAAAAATTATGATACCCAATGTTCCTATTGGTACAGAAAAAAAAAGGTACTACCATACTACTTACTACAAGGTAATTTGATACTATAATCATAATCCTAAAATTCATGCACATAGACTCAATCATTACATTTCCAAGAGCCTGTCCTTAGTTTCTAATCAGAGATTTGGCTAAATATTTATAAGTCAATATTGTTTTATATTATCTTACAGATTGTAAACAACTTTATGAACAATAGAGACATTCATTACAATGCATAAGCAAATGTAATGTTTAGTAAATTCAAAGAATAATCCTTGAAAGATAATTAATAAGCTGAGGAAACTGGTATAAGGTAAAAAAATAGCTATATAAATATAATGATGTGGATATAGCAGGATGTAAAAAATTAAAATTTGTAGCAGTTACATAAAACATGCTAAAATGTTTGCTTTATCACCAAATGCCTGTTTACATGTTAATTCTATAGAATCTGGCCTAGAATTTTGAGTTTTCTCGGCCACTTTGAGATTTCATGAGGGTGAATGAGGGATACTTCTTATGAGGACATAATATTTGTGAGGACTGTGTTTTGAGTTTCATTCCCTCCCTCACCCAAGTAGCGAGAGAATTTCTTGCCCTCTTTCGTCAAACCCAGGGTGGAGATCTTCTATGGAGATCCACAAAGAGCTTACCTGTGACCCTCCACCATTAGAAGGCAGGACAAATGATGGTCTAACTCCCACCTACAAACATGCAGGATAATTGTGGCCTGACTCACTGCCTTGGTGGCTGAGCTGATCCAAGCACTGTTCAATGGGGAAGGGCTTAGATGCCTGGACTGGGGTGAAGCAAGAATGAATGAGTGTTTGTCAGTTAGATGAGGACCAGCAGGCGTAGACCATGTGCATGACCTTTGTGGGTCTTGTCTCATTGGGCTGCCCAGAGGGGAGGCTCCAGTAAGAAGAAATCAGACGTTAACCACCTAGGGGCTGAGGAATGAGAACCAAGTGATCATCTGCATCACTTACCTGAGAAACGAGAACTGCTGGAGAGAAGAGTCAGCAGCTGCCTTTTTCAGGGTTCATAAAAACAAGTTCAATGAGGTCAAGCAACTTGGGCCTACTACAGTTTTTGAGGTAATTTTTGAAGATTAATTCTCTAAAAAACTGCAGTTAGTACAATGATCAACTTGGAGAATGGTCAGTAAACTTTGCATTGAGAGGCCTTATCCAGCTTTACGGTCAGAGAAGTCTGCCTTCGAGGCTGGCCACACTAATGATTGGAATGAATAATCTCAGACAAATTAATTAACCTCTTCAAACGACAGCTTCAATATCCATTTTGCAAAGGGGATAATAATGCTACCTAGCTCCCAGAGTTAGAGTGGGGATTAAGTGAGATAATGAATGCAAAACATTTAATCCAGTGTCTTGTAAGTAGTAAATGCTCAGTAAATCTTAATTACGTTATTCTCATTATATTGCTTGTCATGCAGAGCAAACCACCTGGGACAATTAGGGGGTTGTGAGAAGGCCGTGCAAGTGTTGATCGGGATCCTTCCGCAGTTACGTTGGGGAGACACAGACGAACCCACCACGCTTAAAGAAGCCTTGTAAACCAAGGCCATGTGAACACTGAACTTCCAATGTTTTGAAAGTGCTAAAATGCATTTTTAAATTAAAACTCTTAAGCTTCCTGCAAATTGCCAACTAGGAAAAAAAGAAACAAACAAACTGCCGCTTCTTGGAATGCCAGCAATAAATGGAAATTCCACAAAAATATCTATGTCCCCACTGGGAGTATGGCACCAAACACAACATCCGTTATTTATTCTCGGGACACTTTGTACCTTGCTAGAAAATGACACAGGGGCTCCCTGGCCCTCTTCTGTATTATTTAACTAGGAGGGACGTAAAGTTCATCACCTCTCCGTTTGAACTCTGTTCCTGTCGGCGTCACAAACGGTGTCATCAGCGGGAAGCTCACAAATGTTTGTAATTAAAAAACAACATTACTCCCAGGCCCACGTGCAGTCTGTATATAGGAAGATACGTTTTTCACCATATGAACACTCAGGCTATCGCAGAAAATGTGAAAGATTAAATTAGAATATGTGTATTGTTTTTGTGAAGGCCAGTTAGCGGCTTTAAGTGAGTCTGCGTGACTGTGGTTGAGGACACATGGCTTTGGATCTATAACTTACCAAACATTCACGCTCCTTTCATGTATAAATATTCGGCTTGGCAAATCTGATTTCTTTTACCACCAATCCCTGTGATTCATTTTCTACAACTATGTGGTGTGGGCTCCCTGCGGAAAGCCCGATATCATTTTCCTGCTGCTCTGTCCACCTGTTTAGAATTTACATCCAAAATTCATCTAAAACATACCCCTTTTCCCCTGGAGAATAGCAAGTTAATATATTTACAAATTCCAGATGAACTAGATATGTTCTGAGGGCTTTGCAATTTCATATTTTGAAAACTACACTTTGATGGAGTTGGCAATGTGTACTTTGCGGAGAAAAATCAAAACAGACCCCCCTCCTTAAATAAAGCCCAAACGAAACAACAGACAAAAAAGAATTCCTCCCATGCACGGTTCATGAAACGTCTTTCCCTCCTTTAGCCATGGCGTTCAACATGCCAGAACCAGACACAAATGATTATATGCATTTTAGGCTAGATTTTTCTTAATAAAAACAGACAGAATTAATTTTCATGGGAATTATGCAATTTTTCTGAAGTTCTGGGCTACCTGGCCCCTCAGGCAAGTCTCCACATATCACAGCTCCGAGCCCCACTTCCTTCTTCCTAGTAAATTGCATTAGCATAGATTGCTTTGGAGTGAACATTGTATGGACTTATTTAATCAACGTCAGGAGAGTCTTCATGCTTGTAAGCTTATTCATAAGTTTCTCTGTTCTGTTTCTTAAAACATTTTTGATTGAGGGACACAAGTAGGGGGCAAGATGGCAGAGCTCCTTTAATTTAATATGCTCCTGCTAGACAGCTCCAGCTTCTGGAGAGAATTCTGAAAAACAGATGTCTGCCTTCCAAAGTGAAAAATATTCATCTGGTTCTTAAATGTCAAAACAATAATAGTAAAGTTACAGCATACACGCCTAAAGGTTTGAGTGGGTGTTCTAAAATCCTGTCGCTGGGCCTTATTTTTAGACAGCTGAGAAATCCCCCCCCAAGAAAGCACACACGTTATCTTCTCTGGGCACACACAGCCAGGGAGAAGGCAAGAAAAAGGCAACTGAGAATGAGGCGGGCAGACAGAGATGACAATTTATGGAACGGGGTTTTAGTTGTTGGCTGGGATGATACAGCTTTGCTGTGCAATTATGACTGTCTCTTTAAATACCCCTCCAGGGTTTCTTTCCATCACTCTGTTTTAGACTTGACCTGAACTCATTTAGTCACAGGTTCCCTATCTCTCCATCATTACAGAGTTTGGTTTCTGTTACCTGTGTACCACTTTGTTTTCTTCCAGATGCCTGCCTTTATGGAATGTGGTCAGGAACTGATAGGGTCCAGAATAAACTAAGTTGATTATTTCTTCCTGTGCAGTACACGAGCTGGCAGGAAGGAAATCCCACCTTTTTTTTTTTTTTTTTTTTTTTGCCTTCTTCGAAAATAGTGTTTTCACTGTTACATAAGAGAGAACAGATAAAAAGGAGGTTAGCTAGAGTGTCAATATTTCCTATACTGAATGATAAACATTTTAATGTAATTAAGTGCTAGGATTAATTTGTTAATCCTTATATTTTCTGTTGTCCATTCAAGAGATGTATCTCTAATTAAATTTCCCTTTGGCCACGCTAATAAAAAGAATCCCATCTAGAACTCTAGCCGTAGTCAGCATGTGTGGGCAGTGGCGATAAGGCTGGGTAATTGCAGGATTAATAATTGGCTTTTTATTGGGGCTGAAAGCTATGCACTGTCTAGAAACTCCCTGAATTACTTGAAATCACATCTGTAGACTCTTTGCTTTGTGCTGTTTGCTTTGTACTGCTTCTTCTAATAACTCCCTTTTCCCGTTTTTGTGTTTCTCTGATTTTTGCAAGCAGGTTAACAATCATGCTACGGCTACTCAATTGTTTCCAGGTCATTTTCTTATTATTGGTTTTACATAATCCCCATAAGCAAGAAGTGCAATTTAAACTGCAGCAGTTCTGTGATTAAGAATACTGCCTTTTAGTATCTCCAACTCAGTTTCCTTATTTAGTGAGTAGACCACAGAGTAATTGCTAATGTGGCAGGTAGGCAGGCATCCCTTTCAAATCTTTCAAGGTTGAGAAATAATCTTACAATGGTGCTCAGAGCTTGTTATTTATACCGCTAATATATAACAGTAACGTAATTTTGTATCTTTTCTTTGATGGAAGTGAGATGGGGTTTGGGAGGGGTGGTGTTACGAGGAACCCTCATCTCTCTTCCTCTTCTTTAATATGGAAACAAAACCTTTACTACGGCTTGGTACAAATTATTTCTGAGAAAATCCTACTGACCTGGGCATCAGTCAGGTCACTTTACAGCAATATCAGAGTGTATTGGAAACAACCCTGATTCTGGGCAGTGGAGAGAATGCCCTCTGGAATTGAAGCTATTTGTTATGGCTTGCCCAGGATATTCTTCAAATACTGGAAACAATAAAAACTAAATGTAGGATGCTGTCTTGCACTAGAAAATTCAGGAACTTGCCACTCATTTCATCTTTTGCTCTGTGAACCTGCAAACATACAAGGTGAGCATGGAATGTTTCCTGGTACACTTCACTCCTGCTTTGTGTGACAAAGCCTTCTACATTCTGCTTAACACGGTCTATTCCCTTGACTTCAGTATTCATTATCCAACCAAAAATGGGTAATATGGTTAGGATAGAAGCAAAATTTCCAGAAACTCCCAAACCCTACAAAATACTTTAAAAAAAAGAAAGAAAGAAAAAGACTGGTATATGGTAATTTCTATAGAAAAACCCTGATAAAATAGGCTTAATTATCAGCTGTAACCAACTGAGTCAACTCACCTGGTTAATTACCTCCACTGTCCATTTTTCTTATGGTGACTCAAGTCATAAAGCTTCTAGGATCTACAATTCTCTTCAGGCTCTGCTTTTGTTAATATTTGTAGAGCCCTAAAATACTGAATGGCTTCCCTGAGAACTTTAGGTATATTATTATTCTTATTTGGGGCAGCTTGATCATTTAATATTCCTTTGCTATCTTCACATATTAATATTTATTAGCATTATCTAGTTAGAGCTTTATTTCATACTTGGGGGATACATTTCCTCACATCATTTACATAGTGCTCGTGATTTCCAATGCACTTAGCAAAAGAGAAGATTAATCTCTGTAAGTAAAATGTAAACTAAGTACAGTTAAAAATGAGGTGCTGAAATTCAAGGGCAAGTGAAGTGCATGCATGAGGTTCTTTCAAACCACAGATTAATAAAGTATGTTTTTACGCATCATACTTTGACTACAGATTTACTTTAAAAAATCTTGTTTGGACCCTTCCTATGAGTGCAACACAGAAGTTTCTTTTGTTTTTAGATTCTTTGCTCATGGTTTTACCGTGATGAAAAGAAATGGTCTTCAAAGATTATTTGCTACAAATTTCCATAGAGAATGTGATTTATCCTGCTCTATATGTCCATTAACTATTACTGTCTTCAATCTGTCAGCTCTTCAACAATCTTTTCTTTAAATCTGTATGCAAAGCTTGTAAAAAACATCTTATTGACTCTTTTATGATTCAGCATGTTAATTTAATATTTTTTTGAAAGCTAATAAAATCTAAATGCCGAAGGAAAATGGAACTGTTTGCAATTCAGTGAGACTGAAATATATCAAATTTAAAAAAATTTTGAAGAGCATAGGAGATCATTTATTAATAAAAATGTTTAAAGATGATTCATGTAGAGGAAAGGAGAAGGACATTTTGCAATCACTACGATTGCACTTTTTGTGACGGCAGGAAGTAACTTAAAAAACAGTAAGTGATTAAAGGAGAGAACTGAAAAACCAAGTGGACCTGTGCGTTGTAGATGCCTAGATCATATCCAGAGCCATGCGTTATTCTAAGACAGGAGTAGGAAGTCTGCTTTGGTAGAACCTTTCATCCTTTATATCTAATTGTAGGCCAAATATGCATGTGCATGCACACACACCACACACACACACGCATGCATGTGCTCAATAAATAAATAAACAAACACAACCAAACAACAGCCAAACAACAAACATAAACACAAGACAGCCGGGGCGCCTGGGTGGCTCAGTCGGTTAAGCGTCCGGCTTTGGCTCAGGTCATGATCTCGCGGTCCTGGGTTCGAGCCCTGCATCGGGCTCTGTGCTGACAGCTCAGAGCCTGGAGCCTGTTTCAGATTCTGTGTTTCTCTCTTTCTCTGACCCTCCCCTGTTCATGCTCTCTCTCTGTCTCAAAAATAAATAAATGTTAAAAACAAATTAAAAAAAAACACACACAAAAACACAAGACCGCCAATGGGTCAACATATTGTTTATTGGCTAGAATTTGGTTAATGGTGTTATTAATAACAGTAAAGTCATGATGACTATTATTGTACTGACCCTTCTGCGTGGCATGGAGAAAAACTCTGTTTCACAAATCATGTAGTTTTACCAGTAATTCCAATCATCTATGGCTAGAGTAGTGTAATCCACTGCCATTGCTGGAAAAAAAAAATTCTAAGTCAAGAGCTGTCTGTGATTCAGTGAGATGAACAGCATTGTTAAAAAATGCTGAACAGAGAAAGGAACTCATAAAACAATGGTGCCCAGAAAGGAGTTTTTTGAGTTGTCTTCCCAGAATAAATAAATCAAATATAAATTGAGAGGAACAGAAAAGATAGATTTCAATAGGACTTTAGTTGATTTGGAGTAAATGTTCAGTTAACTGGCTCAGAAGAATGTTGTTATATTTGGAGATGCAATAAGTTGTGGAGGGGTGGTCCATAACTAGAGGTACTGTTAAAGACAGGAGCAGATGAGTGGTTATTTAGAGAGCAATTTAATTCCAGCCTTAAAAAAGTGGTTTCAGTTTTATTTTGGAGGTGATTGTCAATAGTACAGACTCCTGAAACAAATGTAAGGAAAGTGCAATTCTGAGTAGCATACAATAAAAGATAAGGGACACATATTGTAAAAAGTTCTAGAGGCAGAAAAACCATTAATTTTAACCTATGCTGATTATTCTATAGCCATGCTTTTTATAGAGAGGGAGAACATTGAAGAATACAGATGTTAAGAAGGTTATTATAGGTCCAGAGATGATGTAGTTAGAGCATGAGTTGTGACTTCTGGGAGACCACAAAACATAGATTATTCCAAGAATCTTTTAAGTTTTCTAGGCTTCCATTTTTGGTAATATTGGGAGACTAAAAATAATTTCTAAGAGTTTTTAGATTTAAATTTTTTATGATACATGAACTAGTAATATTGCAAATAATCTGTGTATATTTCTCCATGTCAGGTTACTTTTGTGTAGTGTTAGGTATGTCAGTGTTTTGGAACCCCTTGGATCAAAGAACTTGGTAGCTCCATTGATCAAGGAGGAAGATGTGGACTTCTTCATTATAGTAGATTTTCCCTTCTCCTTGTTTTTGCTGGTGTGTGTGTGTGTGTGTGTGTGTGTGTGTGTGTGTTTATTGAGTTGTTTGTTTTACTATCTGTATTTTTTTTTAATAAATCTTCTGGCTTCCACACAGCATATTCATTTTAGAAAGGAAGAAAAGTGGTGAAATTTGAAAAAATCATAAATCGCTTCGCTTTAGATGTTTTTGTGGTATTTTTATGAATGAAATGGGAAGTAGTAGATTTTGTTGATATGATATCCAGGTATTTGAAGTGGACCTGATGGAACTTATCTAGAATCCTTCTTATAGTTTCTAAAGGGAAATTGCAGTAAGACTTTTGGTCACGATAACCAACTAAACTAGAAAGCCTGAGGCAAGGAAAATCCACTGCCAACTGAAGTAGGTAAGTCCTAAAGTATGGAACTGTTACAGAAACAATATTCCTTACTATCTTTTAAAAAAGAGACTTTACTTCTTTAACATCAATGACAAAGTTTATGTTAATGAAGTTTGTAGGCATTTTATTTTCCATTGATAACACCTGTGCTTACCTAACTGTTTTGTATATCTGTAGCATCTCAAAGAAATAGAGATACTGAATTAATAGCCACTGTTCTGGATATCAGCTTGATGCCTTGGCAAACAGGAATGTGTGTGCATGCATGCATGTGCACACACACATGTGGTTTTCTCTGTGCTCTCTCTCATTTTACCCTAGAACAAAACTGGCCCCTCTGATTCAGGGTAATTGTTACCTGGAAGCCTTTCCCCAGACATGTATTGTAAAGACACAGAGAGAACCCCAAATCTAGTATCTATCAACTATATACCCACTGTCAAACTTTGCATATATTTTCTGTCCCTGGTTTGTTTTTCTGCTATGTTTGTTAGCATAGAGACTAAGCATCAAATCTGTGGCAACCTTTGCTCCAGGAACATTTTCTGTCTTTATCTTTTTTGTACCTTGCTCCCAACACCCATAATCCTTTGTAGCTTAGTTTGGTGTCTAATCCTATGTGCTTTCTTTACCATTTAGCACCTGTATTGTAATTATGAGCTTAGTTTTCTGGCTTTACACTAGAGTAAAATGCTCTTGTATTTGCTAACTACAGAAATACATTAACAGAAAGCAATAAACTGGATTAAGGAAAACAGAGGATTCTAATGTAAAGATTTAGAAATGTTTAATGGAACCCAGGGGCTGAAGTACAGAAAGTCATCAAAAAAGAATCTGAAAATTTGACCAAGGTCAACAGAGGTTTTTCTCTCCATTGTCGTTGTTTCTTTTTCTCCATTCTACATCATTATTTTCTCTCCTTGTAAACCAGCTGTCTATGATTCTATCCTCATGACAAAATACAATATGGCTGACCTGGAGCTCAAGAGTCTACTACAGACTCTATAGTTCTAGCTACATGAAGAATGTCTCTGAACTCCCTTTCCACATTTGCTGGGGAGAGAATGTGAAAATTCCAGCTTGGACTGAGAACTCTCCACCTTTTTCATCAGCCAAAGTAAGGGAGCAGAAACAAAACATAAACATGACTGCTGAGTGACCACTCTTCCAGTAGAAGTTGGACCAAATCTTTTTGTTAAGTTCCGGAGACAGTATTTTATCTCTGAACCCCCAACTTCCACAATCTTGGTATATACCTTTCCAATATTTTTGAATGAATGAATGAAGAGAAAAATCAAGTTTCTCTTACATTCACTAGTATTTATATTCTGAATTCGAATTTCTTAGGTTTTAATTTCTTTGCCATGACCGGAAAGGGCAATTGGCTTATTGTCACAATGATAACATTTTGAAAAAATTGTTTGACATTTTTCGCTTGATTAAATAATTTTTTAAAGACACATTAAAACAAATAACATTTTTCAATGGAGGGAAATTGTGATTATTGCCATGTGTTCATTTTAGGATTGTGATAAATGTGTTATTACCTCTTTGTATCTAGACAGAATAATGGCCTAGTTGTTCCTCTCAGACTTGCACCCTCTTTTGCATTCTGTTGTTTCAAATATGTTTATCTGAAGATGTAAGTGACATTCCAGTGTTTTCTACTTTGAAGTTCCAACTGTCCCTGGAAGGTCTGCAGGCTTCATTTTAGTGGTTTGAGCAATTTTTTTTTGTTTATTATTTTCCCAAGAAGAAGCAACAACATTACTGCCACAGACAATGATCCATCAATATTATCAACACTTTCTTAGAAAATTCACTCTCTAGTTTAGACGTTCTTACATTTTTATCATGTAGTCCTTGCAACTAATATATGTATGTATCAAATTCATAAATTTAGAATATAATGGTGAGATCTAGTAATGTGAGAGAGCTTCTAAGAAAACCATTAAGAAGATTCCGGCAACCATGTAAAGATAAAGAATAATTAGAAATAATATTGCAAAAAGCCACACTATAAGCATATTATATTAAATTTGGGCACCCATCTAGATGACTAGGTTGTAATTACATTTAAATAGTCTTTACAATTCTAAGCTTTACAATATTTGCATAAATTCTGTGAATTTGAGGCAATTCTTGTTGCTAAGACTAATAACTTGAAAATTGCTGTTTTATTTACTAATACCAGCAAAGATGCATATTCCTAATATTAAAGGGCAGTCCACCTCCCAGAACTTTTCATCTGAAGCTTAATATCATAGGAATGTATTTAAAGGTCACGTTAGCTTGTATTCCCTTGGCTTCCACCCTATTGAATCATGTAGGAAATTAGGGCAGAGTTGATTTCCTGTAGCTTATGAGCAGTCAAAATACATAGTCTGTGCAGATGGTGTTAGCTTGCTATTTAAAAAATATGCTACTTACTTAAACTGAGTAATCAACTCAGGAACCACACCCAGATCCCAGCACCCACTGTAGAAAGACACATTCAAGGACATTAACAATCCATCTATTGTTTTACAGAAGCATTTTTTTTAATCCTAGGAGTAAGGCATCATAATTAACAAGGGCAGTGGAAAGTATGTTTCAATATTAATATCTCATGCACTAGGGAATTAAGGTTGTGACTTCTCACTTAAAAAGAAATGGCCAGACTTTTCCCCACACATGTACCCACATGTAAAAAGGGAAATAGAAATTTGAGATAATTGTAACTTTTGTGTATTCTCTAACTCCAAACTTTGTTTTATCCTCTGAGAAAAATCAGCTATCAGTCTTTACGTTTTCTATTCAAATTGCCTGAAATACTTAGATTTTTGAGTTATCTGGGTTCTTCTTGCAGAGCTCTAGAAATCTAAGAGATGATATAATTGGACAAAGAAACAACTTTATGAGTTTCATATTATTTGGTGGAAAATGAATTCTGATCTGCTTCTCCCTTTGTCTGGATGTCCCTATAATGCCTGTACTAAGGAGTGTCTAAAGACAAAACAGAGGGATTAGTAAGTACAAAGGCCTTAAAGTAGGAGTAGGCAAGATCAGAGCATAGATAGAAATGAAAGCATGAAGGGGCTTGACCGCCATGGTGAGACATTGGTTCTTTACTAACAATGGACAGTACTGGAGGTATTAGAGCAAGGGAGGGATATAATCTGATGTTTGTGTGTTAAAATGATCTTTGGGGGTAAGTCAAGAAATTGAGGGCGTTGGGAAGTGGCAGCAGAGTAACTGGTATAATAAAGTTGAGAAAGGATGGTGATTTAGACCAGGGGAGTATCAATAGACATGAAAGGAAGCAAATAGATCGAAAATATACTTTGGAGGCAGAGTGAATATGATCTCTGTTATTAGGTCAGGTCTTGAGGTAAGTGGCAATTACCCTTTATCTTTACATAATAGATAATTAATATTAACATACATTTGATAAAAAACTTTTTTTATTGGTTAATTACACTTGAGGTAAAATAAAAAATCCTTATCAAATCTCACTAAGTCTCTGAACCTAAGTCAAGTTCATTGGGCTCACCTTCTGGTGGTATCTTTTCATTCTTCCTAATCTAGCTGTGCTGGACTTCTCATAATTACTGAATCTACCATTCTATTAACCTCAGCGTCTTTGCACATGATGGATTTCTGTCTGGAAAATCTTCACTTCTCTTCAGCTAAGTAACTCATTTTTCTACTGATTTTATTTCAAAAACCTTAAATGTCATTTCCTACCAAAACTTCCCTGAGATTACTTTTTATATCTTTAAACTACACCTTGTATTTCTTCTTGGCCCTTATTATTCATGACTTCTCAAGGAGACATATATATACATGTCATTTTTGCTTCCTTAGTTCCTAGCCCAGTACCTAGAATATAGTGGTAATTCAGTAAATATTTTGGCTAAATAATTTTCCACACCCTTTTTTTTCATGAATTGCAATATACACTAGTCTATTAAAGACTAAAATCTTCATGCATATACATACACACACACATGAATGCACACGTGCACACACACATACACACACATAGATATATGACACACACACACAGCTATCTTTGTATAAACCAACATCTCTTGGTGTTTTGTGGGCATGGAGTTCTTTTTCCTACATTGCTTATTATATTGTAATGGGAAAGGAAAACATACCTGGAGAAATGCCATGTTAGGTTATGAGTTTTGAGGGAAATCTTATTTTCTACACAATTTTAACCAGTTAATATTAAAGAATGTTATTTCAATTTTCTATGACCTTGGAGAGATTATTTTAACTTCCCTATGCCATAGTTCCTCTGGCAAAATGAGGATAATATCAATAATTATTTCATTGAACTGTGAATGTGAGCTCACATATATGAACAGAGTTCAGAATGGTGCCCTGCACATAGGAAGTGCTCATTAGATATAAAGTATTTTTATAATAAGTAATTTGCTACAATCTAATTGTATCTTTGGGGGGATGAGATCTTAAATTATAAATAAACCTATATATAATCCAGTTTTCCTTGAAATGTGTTTTCTAAAAAACAGTTTCATAACAAAATGTAGAAAACCTTGAATACTGTTTAAATTCCAATTCTCTCTCTTTTCACCTCAAATATTTTAATCAAACACTTTTTGATTTACTTCAATTTCTGTAGAACCTAAGATAAATATATAACAATGTGCTAAAATACATATTTTTGGTTGCCTATGTTATAAGTATATAAATTATGGGACTAATATAATATTTGATGTAGAAAAATATCAGAAAATTTATCTGTAAAAAAAGAACCTACTAGTATGGATTTTAATAACATAAAACTGCTGAGGTTTTCATAAAATGAACTTGGAAGTTTTACTTATTCATTTACTCTGGTAACACTTTGCCTAGTTTAATTAAGCATTACAGTTATCATCTATTTTCTAAGTTTGCAGTGATTCATAAATTAGTAACGTTAATGATAGCAAGAGAAAAGTAATAATGAAAACATATTCACATTTATTAAATGCCTATATTGTGTTGTATAAAATATAGCCTCTATTCTGCTTTGACTACTATTTATTCCTGCAACCTCCCTGAGGTTAGTTTTTGTTTTTCTATAACTTACTTTCTTATGGTTTAACATGTTTCGTTGTTATCTCTTTTATCACTTATTTGTCTTATTAAGTCTCCATCCTACCTCAAAACTTTGCAATTCCAATGGGTACAGTTGACAGTATGGAGATGTAGCTCTTGTCTGAAAAGGAAATATAATTAAAATCCTAAATTATCAAATTATCTCTGGAAAACAAATACACCTCCTCTTCTCATTTTGTACACAGAATTATATAATAAGCATTGAAAACCTTTCTCTTTCGCTTATGTCTACAATTTTCACAAGGGACATGACCTTGTGCACCTTTCTTTAATCTTATCACACTAACCCACTACAACTGAAGATGCATTCAACCCTTTTCCAGTAAGAGACAACCCAGACACTACAACAAATCCTCTGCGAACCAAACAATTTTTGTGCTTCTTTCATTTTGAAGTGAATGTTTTGCTCAGAAGAAATTTTGTTTTGATTCGGTTGATCCACAGAAGGGGATGCTAGCAGAGATCTGACATGTAAAGAAACCTGTATTAGTTTGCTAAGCTGCCATAACAAAGTACCACACACTGAGTATCTTCAAATAACAGAAATCTATTCTCTCACAGTTCTGGAGGCTAGAATCCTGAGATCAAGATGTCGGCAGGGTCATGTGCTCTGAAGTTTCTAGGGAAGAATTTTTTTCATACCTTTCTGTTAACTTCTGGTGGTTGCCAGCCATCTTTGGGGCTCCTTGGCTATAGACACATCACTCAGTCTCTGTCTCCATCTTCCTGTGGTGTTCTCTCTTTGGGTCTGTGTTCCCACAAAGGAAAAATACTTCTCTGGGTCTCTACTCTTAACATTACACTCACAGCACTACTGGGCTGTAATTCTCTCTCGTTCAGCAAGATAGCAGATGCAGAATTGAATATGAGAGAGGCTAATGTCCTGGAGGAGACAAGAGCCCTGAGTAAGGGTCCTTTCTCCATACTTATTAGGATCAGAAGGCTTATATATATGATAAATGTGCAGAAAGAGACAATAAAACAGTGATCATTAAGTCATGTGTGTGAACAAAAGGGGGTTTCGAAGGCATGCGGTGTTAGAGTCAAGACAAATCAAAATCCCGGAGCCAAGCAGACGGCCATTTACTGCAGGTATCAGGAACCATGTCTGTTTATCTTAACTTTTTTAGGGACTAAAATAGATAGAGCATGCTACCTAAGAGTTAACAAGACATTTTTCTCTCTAATTAGCTCTGGGTGCTTTCGCCCTGTAGAGGCTTTCCAATCCAAGTCTTGTTAACCCATTGGTGTAAGCTCAGAGAATTCTTAAATTTATTCCCCACACTGGGCCACCAAGTGTGTGTGTGTGTGTGTGTGTGTGTGTGTGTGTGTCCCAAACCAAGCAATTCTCAGATTCTTTGGACACCAGCTGGGTGTCCTACCATGTAACTGAATTCTACACTAATTAGAGATTACATCAGATCCCACAGCTTAAGGGCTCAGTCCCACAGATTGCCTTTCCTCTCCCCCACTTCAAATGCCAACTGTAAATCCAGGTTGTTATCTGTACTTCTGTCTGGCTACAGATCATAGGTTCCTACGACTCCCTTCTTGGGTTCAATTAATATGCTAGAGTGGCTCACAGAATTCAGGAAAGCCATTAACTTACTCAGTTACTGATTTATGATAAAAGGAAGTAACTCAGGAACAACCAGATGGAAGAGATGGGCAGTGCAAGGTCAATGGGAAAGGGCTTAGCGCTTCCACACCCTCTCTGGGCTCACCACTCTTCCAAAACCTCCATTTGTTCACTGGCCCAGAAGGTCTCTAAAACATGTCCTTTTGGGATTTTTATGGCCAATTCATTACTTAGGCATGATTGATTAAATCATTGGTCATTAGAGATTAAATCAATCTACAGTCACTCTCTCCAACTCCAGGGATGGAGCTCAAAGTTTCAACCCTCTAAATACCTAATTGGCTTCTCTGGAAACCAGTGCAACCTTAGGGGCTTCATAAAAGTAACCTCAGTAACATAAACTCAGGTGAAGTTGAAAGGGGCTTACTATAAGAATAACAAGACATCCATTTAACCTTTAATTGCTCTGGAGCTATTTTAGGAACTGTGAACAAAACTAAGTATTATAACAAAAGATGCCTCTATTGTTCTTATATAGGAAATTATAATGTTTTAGGAGCTACATGTCAGGAACAGTAGAGGATGACCAAATATATATTTTGATGACTTTGAAAATAAAAGAGCCAGTTATTTTACCAGCAAATTGGGTTTATTTGGAAATAGCATGGGTATTACAATTTGGGACATACATGCAAGCCATGGGAAAGCCATAGGCAAATCCAATGAATAAAGGAGAGGAGCATTACTTGATAGAGAAAAAAGGAGAAAGCTGGGAGAGGCTGCTTTGAATGAAAATCTATTGGAAGGAAGTGAGAGTTCTGGGTGGTGACTTTTTCTGATTGGCTGCATTGTGACAGTTTCTCATTGGCAAGGCTGTGTGGGCATGGACAGAAATCTTCCTCCTGCTGGAGTAGCAAAGTAGGCTTCTTCCCGTAGGTGATGAAATGGTAGCATGTGAGAGCTCCCCCTTTTGGCCTCCTAACTCTATTTTAAGTGAAGTTTCCTTTATTCAGCTTCACAATTTCTTATTTTACAAATCAAAATATTACAGTTTCTGTGTCCACATTTTCTTATTAAGATACCAGTCATATTGGATTTAGGGCCTATCCTAATCCAGTATGATGTTGTCTTAACTAATTACTAATTACATGTGACCTTAAATAATTTAGGGTACAATATTCAACTCAGTACACAATCCAAATTCAGAATAATCTAAATGACTCTAAGGCATTGTTCCAGTGAGGACATAATTCTGTCCTCCTTCAATTAATCAAGCCGACACCAGGTGTTCTGCAAGTTTTTTGACATATAAGGAATTTAAAGTTTGTTTCTATTCCAAGAAAACAAAAAAAACTTGGCAATTAAAGTAACCAGGTCAGTGTTGGAGGAAATACATGGTTTTTAGTCTGTGCATTGCCTTTTTTGCATGGTTGCTTTGTGGTGTGCCCATTTAACAATGAACTGGTCATCTGATTGAGTGAAGAGGATGACAAGATTTAGAGAGTGTTTGTCTGGTCACCTGATTATGAGGAGTTTCTTTAATGAGAATGGGGAATAAGGGTGGAAAGGATTTGATGAGTGATCACATCAAACACAGACATGTTCAAATTCCAGCTTACTTTAAGTGGTTCAATTTCCCATTCCCAAATCTTGTCACTAATCCTCCAATCTTGTTTATTCCAAGGTTCTTAACAATTTATTGAGCATGGTAATCTCACTTTTCAGTAAAGTAGGAGACAAATGAACTGACCTATTTATGTCCACTGAAAATCACTTTATATAGGCCTTAGAGGCCATTCCTTAGTGAAATTGAAAAATCTAAGACGTCTGCTTCCAACTAGAGTTTGTGAAGTTTATTGGGCCTTTTGTAAATGAGGCTAGAGGTTTTTCAGTCTCAATCATGCAGTCATAGGAAATTCTTCACGGGACCATACTTGTGGACTGTGGAACAGGTGACAATATGAAAACAGTAGCACATATGTAGATTGGACAACTTTCTCATTCACATCTCTGCCTTTACGACTAAAATGGTGTACTATTGGGTGTTGATCTGATATGCCCAGTTTATGATGGGCATTTGCTGGTGTCCTTGATGGGCATCAGGATATGCTACCTCATAATATGATGTATCATATAGCTTAAGCCAAAGGAATTAAAAAACACACCACACACACACACACACACACACACACACACACAACAGCAGAAGCAGGAAGGTCACTCTGATATCCACATTTCACCACCCCCACCCTTCTTACCTGAATCGGGTCATAAGACTCCCCTGTGAAAGGTGATGTCTGTATACCGGTAGAAGGGAAGACATTCTTATCATCAGAGATAGGGAATTTGAGGCCAAGACATCTGTACAAACAAACCTTATTAAACTAACCCTTATCTTCCTACTTCTTCACCATTTACTACCTCTAGACCAAACCCATTTGTCTTGACAATTCTTTACGAATTTATCGTTTCTTGGTCTTAAAGGTTTGAAAGCTTCTTTCTTTGGTCACTTCTTCAGGTCTTCATTATCTTGTGAAGGCTTCCATGTACATGTAAAAAGTTAATAAAATATGTATGCTTTTTCCCTGTTACCCTGTCTTTGTCACTTAATTCTCAGTCCCAGCCAGGGACCTTATGAGGGTCGATGAAACTTTCCTTCCTGCATCTTGTCATCAAACATTCAGTCTCCAAAAATTCTCAATATCAAACCAAGAGGTGTGTATCAAAGAAAAAAAAAAAAAGAATGTTTACTTGGTGAAGACAGCATGCTAGTTCCTGTTGCTCCTCTGATCTGTTTGGTCAACTCCCCCCACCCAGTCTTATGAATTACGCATTTCCTTCTAATCATTTACAATTTAATATAAGGTAATTTATCTCTAATAAATAGTAGTGAATGATTCTAATACAAAAATTGATACTAGGAGGTAAATAGGTAGTAGGCAGGTGGCTTCAGGTCAACAAAGGAAGCAGTAGAATATGAGCTAGCATTTCAGCCTTTTGGCTCATTTCAACCTAATAACCAATTCCCAATACTCCATATTTCCAAGGTTGGGTTGCCCATAACCTACTCTTGTTACTGATTTTGAGAGTCGTTTAAGTTGTTTGATAGCAATCAGAAATAAACTCTGGCTAGCTTTAACACATTTTAAGATAACTTAAGCGAAAAGAGTAAATTTATGGGAAAAAAAATCACACAGCTCACAGAGTTGAAGGAGGAACTGAAAAACCATACATGTCTTTAGGCAAGACAGCCAGGGACAGAATGAATTAGCATACAGCATACACCTGGGAAAATTTGCAGAAGGGTGTCTTCGGTTATGCATCTTCAGGACCTGAATTAATGACTGTCTTATGCAAGCCTCTCTCATTACATGTTTCCAAATTAAATCACAATCTCACTTCATGAAGTCTGTGACAAATTTTCCATTATCCATATGTGATTAAAGTTCAAAAGGTTTTCATGCAATGTGCCTGATTTGGTTTTATCAATGATATTTGTATATTCAATAGGTGAATATGAACATCTCTAATCCCTAGTTTTAGACTCTGTACCTACAAAAATAAAGCTGACATTTAACCACAGCCAGTGTCATTTACCTAGTATGCAGACATCTTATTTTATTAATATTATGCCAGGTTTCTTCCCAGTAGTGATAATTTTGGAGATTAGTTGTATTGTAATATGTTGTATTTCTCCATTCTACCATTGACGATGAAAACAAGATTGACATAGTTAAGTATACCCAGAGAGAAAAATACTCTTACAGCAATATTAATTCTGCAAGATTTAAGAAATGTATTATTTTATATTTTTAAATAAAAGCTATATGGTAGATAAATCTAAGCCCTAATTTAAAATATATTCTTTATGGAAAAGCTCAGGTTCTTATCAGTCAACTGATTCACCTTTCAGAAAGTTTTTTTAAAAATGTGGTCAAAGTTTCTGCAAGCAAATTTATAAATAATCTCATTTTGAATTTTGAAAAAGAGATAATGAATACTTTCCCCCTTTTGATTTAATTCTTTAAAAGGTTCTGATGAAAAAATATGCTGATTCTTCCATAGAAGGGATTACCAATTTTTAAACTGAAAATGTAACAATTTCTCCTTTCATCACCCCCACTAGATTAAATCGTTTCAGTGACTATAAAAAGGAGGTCACTGCAAATGCCAAGTAAAAGTACTCATCTACTTGAACTCAAATTATCTGGATATTTGTTAATGTAGACAATATATAGAGGATAACTACTTCACGGTATTTTTGTTATTAATATTATTACTGTATTCATTCCACAGGAAGAGACAGTATCTGATTAATGGTTGATTTTGCATCCTTGGATTTTGACAATGAAAACTTGTGCTTCACTGACTTTTTCAGGCAAGTAGGAATTTTTTAAAAGTTCTTTTTATTTTGTATTCTACTTCTATGAAAGCTAAATGACTACTGATAGTGTTTAAATTATGTTAGAGAATAATTTAGGCATGAAAAACTTGCAAATACAAGAAATCAAAAGTGTTTGTGTCCTTTTATTCACTCAGTAATTCAGCAGACATTTGTTGTATCATTAGACCTTTGTGTCAGGTACTTGGCTAGAACTTGGGAATCAAAGATTTTAAAAAAGACTAATTAAATACAATTTTTTAATTACAGAGATGAACATTACCAAAACCTTTCATTTTTCTCAGAAGTAAATCTAAATACTAGTAAATAAATACTCTTCCCAGGTACCACCATAGACTCAGAATGAAGACATAGGAATCTATCTTCCTCTGAGGTTTTATCATCATCATTTTAAAGGATATCAATAAGTTTGAACATTGAATGTCTTTTTATCTGTTCATTCATAGACATAGTTAAGCGTTCATTTGGAATTTATACATACATATATATTAACACCCATACATGGAAGTTATTCTTTCAAAGGTGGATTTATATTCTGATCAATTTATCTATTTTGTTTCTATTAGAATATAGAAATGGGCACAGAAATAGATTCCTTGAAATGGATAGGTTGCTTAAATTTTTGTGTTAAAATCAATGCTTTTTGAGCTAAAAAAATTATTACAGCTTAACATCCTTAGATCCCACCCCTTCACCCCCCCAGTTTTAATTCCAGACAGAATGAATATTAGCATTTTGGCATGCTTGGCAATATTATCAGGGATCTTGGAATACTCTCAGGAGTCTGCAAATGACAAAAATGGTAAACAAAAAATATTTATGAAACTCAATAAAATAATCAAACCCACCTTTTTCTGCACATTTGAAAGTTGGGTCTTATTGTGAAATTCAGACAAGAATACACGTTGAGGCCTAAAAGCAAATTTCTCATACCTGCTGATGTTTAGCAAATGAGGAACACTGAGGACCATAGTGAAATAGTTTAGTCAATTGGGCCCAATATGTTTCTTTCCAATTCCAACATTCTATGGTTGGTTAGACCAAATTTCTATGACCAAGCTACAGTTTTGCACATACAGATGAAACCATTGCTTTTCCTCTGACCTACAGCACCTCCTCTGCTTTTTTGTCTTTGTCACCTGGGAATTTCCATGGTTTCCTATATTGAACGGGGCTCTAATTTTGTAACCTGGGAAAGGAAAGGGATACAGTTCTTATGAACAAACACAAGGTTACAGAGAAAAAGTTATAAGAATTTTATTTGCATAAAATACCTTATGATAAGCCTTCTTGAGAAAAAAGATGAAGGTTACTTTGGGGGTTGTTGTGCCATTCTCTGGACAGGCAGGAATAATATTTCTTGAAGAAAATAAGGCACAAAGTGTGTGGGTGAATGTCTAGAGCTTATACCTGAGAAAGTAAGCAAAAAAAAAAGGCATGTACTAGGTCTAGAAAAACTATCAGTTGAGAAGAATGTCTTTTAAAAATAATATAGGGATGTCTGGGTGGCTCAGTTGATTAAGCATCAGATTTTGGCTCAGGTCATGATCTCGTGGTCTGTGAGTTCCAGCCCCATGTAGGGCTCTGTGCTGACAACTCAGAGCCTGGAGCTTGTTCGGATTCTGTGTCTCCTTCTCTCTCTGCCTCTCCCCCACTAGTGCTCTCTCTCTCTCTCTCTCTCTCTCAAAATAATAAACATTAAAGAAATTAAAAATAAATAAAAATCATTTAACAGATTTGCATGAGGGAGAAAGTTAAATGTGAATGAAGAATTTATTAAAAACAAACAAGTGATCATTTATAAGTATGGTATATTGATCCATTAGACATTCACTCCAAGTGTGTTCTTCAGAGCCACGTTTTTATATCTATTTCTTTCCTTTAACTCTTGGGTATTTCTGTTCCACAACCTAAAAAAATATACATGCTCGTTTACTATTCTGTTAATTTTTATGTGTGCAATGAAGATGCAATGTGAAGATGAAGATTTGTTCACTCACACTGGTCCCTATTTCCTCTTCCTGAATCCACTTTTTTTAAATGTTCATTTATTTATTTTGAGAGAAAAAGAAAGCACAAGTGGGGGAGGGGCAGAGAGAGAAGAAAAGAGAGAAAGTCCAAAGCAAGTTCCACATTGTCAGCACAGAGCCTGACCTGGACTCGAACCCACGAACTGTGAGATCATGACCTGAGCTGAAATCAAGAATTGGCTGCTTAACCAACCGAGCCACCCAGGCACTCCTTCCTAAATCTATTCTGAAAGCTTTATTATTGTTCAAGATTTTTTGTTGTTGGCTAACTTACCAAATTGTATACTTGTATCTCTAATTTACTTTTTTCTTTCTTTTTTTTAGTGACAATATTATTTTGTTTGACTTATACACAATGTTCACCTTTGCAGACTATAATTCCTTTCAACCCCTTCCCAAACAACACTCTACTCTCTATCATTACGCGTTAGTTTTCATTGTCTTGAAATTTATGCTACCAGAGCAATATAGTATGTACTCATGCCTGGCCTTATTTATTTATTTATTTATTTATTCATAATTTTTTAAAGTTTATTTATTTATTTTTGGGAGAGGGAGAGACAGCATGAACAGGGGAGAGGCAGAGAGAGGGAGAGAGAGAATCTCAAGCAGGATCCGTGCTGTCAGCACAGAGCCCAATGCTAGGCTTAATCCCACCAACCATGACATCATGACCTGAACTGAAAACAATCTCTTGAGTCACTCAGGTGCCCCTTTTATTTATCTTATTTTATTTTTATTTTTATTTTAGTTTATTTTAGAGAGCATGAGTTGGGGGAAGGGGCAGAGGGAGAGAGAAAGAATCTTGAGCAGGCTCCAAGCTCAGTGCAGAGCCCAGTGTGGGGCTCTATATCATAACCCTGGGATCATGACCTGAGCTGAAATCAAGAGTCAGACAGTCAACCAGCTGAGGCACCCAGGCATCCCTGGACCCTTTTATTTAACAAAATTATTTTTAAATTCATTCACAATGTTAAGTGATGTAGTATTTCTTTCCTTTTTGTTGCTAAATAGTATTCCATATGGATACACTATATTTTGGTTATCTTTTCACCTATTCATGGGTCCTTGGGTCATTTTAAGTGCTTGGCTACAGCAGTAATAAAATAATTGGTATTAGTCGGAATGCCAATGAATAGAATTTCTGAATTGTATGGTGGGGATGTGTTGGACTCAGAAAATTCCAATTCGTGAGATTATGACCTGAGCCTAAGTCAGATGCTTAACCGACTAAGCCACCCAGGCACACTGATCATTTGTATTTTAATATATGTTTTAGAGTCAGCTTGTCAAATTTATTTGAAAAAAAATCACACTGCAATTTTGAAAAGGATCGTGTTGATGGGGCGCCTGGGTGGCGCAGTCGGTTAAGCGCCCGACTTCAGCCAGGTCACGATCTCGCGGTCCGTGAGTTCGAGCCCCGCGTCAGGCTCTGGGCTGATGGCTCAGAGCCTGGAGCCTGTTTCCGATTCTGTGTCTCCCTCTCTCTGTGCCCCTCCCCCGTTCATGCTCTGTCTCTCTCTGTCCCAAAAATAAATAAACGTTGAAAAAAAAATAAAAAAAAAAAGAAAAGGATCATGTTGAATCTATAGCTCAAAGAGAAATCGAGTCTTAACAATACTGAATTTTCCAATTCATAAACATAGCATAGTTCATTATTCATTTGCAACATTTGCCTCTATTTTGCATATTTTGCTAAATATGCTTGAGTAATTATGTGTTTGAATTTATTGTCAATTAAGTCATATTTAAAAATGAGACCTAGTATGGTGCATAAAGTATGATATCATTTAAATGATTTTAAAGTATGAAAAACAATATTCATATATTTTAATTTATGATGAACGTGTGGTAAATTTATTTTAAAAACATACATGGAAGTGATAGACACCAATTAAGGACAGTGCTTAGTCTTGGAAAGAGAAGATAAGGGTACAATCAGAAAGAAGTATAAAAGAATTTTAGTTATATTTTAATCTCATTTTTCTTAAAATCTCTGTGGTATGTATGACCAAATAAATACCTACCATTGTTTTCAACAGTGTTCTTGATGTTTAAAGATTTCATAATGAAAGTGAGAGAAAGAAGGGGGTGGAACATGAAAAGTGACACTAGTTCAGATTACGGGAGAGATGGTACTTCCTTGAACTGAAGTGACAGCTTTGGAACTGGAGATGTATTTAGGAGAAAGAATCAATAGCACATGTTGGAGAAAGGAGGTGGTTATCAATTGAATGATGTTATATTCAGTCTTTAAAGATGAATGCATTTGAATACCAGCAGCTCTGTTGGTGGCAACTAGAATCTTATTATATAAGCACTAAGGGTAAAAATGGCAACAAGATAATGGGACCTAATGCTCCAGGTTGATTCCATGTCTCTGCCCATTTAATTCCTGTGCCAACATGGCTAAATGTAGCTGGACAAAAGCACACAATCATACTGAAAGGAATAATTTTAATATATATATATATATTATATTATATATATTAACTATGTTTAAATTATATAAATTAAATTATATAATATATATTAAATATATATATGTGTATACACACACACACACACACACACACACACACACACGTACATATAAACTCTGCAAAACTTACCTAATGCAAGTCTTCTAAACAAACCCTTTACCCTAATTTCACTTTTATTTTAGTAAGACGAACAAATAAGCAAAAAGACAAATTGGAGTAATCTGGTCTGGACTCCATTAACAAAACCTTATTGTCTAACATAGTTATATTTCTGCCATATCTGCTTCTATTCAACCTCAGTAGGATATTACTACTTCTGCTTCTCAAGACGAATCCCCTTTATCAGTGCTTTTGATTTCCATTTTCTCTTCCATGATTTCTTTCTAAGAATTATTTTTTCTGACTCCTTTACTTTAATAGTTTTGTATTGATTTATTACATGCAACCTACAAATATTCTAAGCTTTACATTTTTTAAAATGTATGCCTCATCTAGATTTTCTCTTAAACTTCTTTTCTTCACGTGTAGACTTCTTCAGAATAGTCTTCAGTGTTATTTCCATTTCATCACCTCCTGTTATCCCGCGGACACTTTCACGTGGCTTTTTCTTTCCAACACTTCCTTAAACTTCTTTAATGATGGTACTCAATGACCTTCTAAATCCCATATCTAGTGGCAAGTGCCTTCTCATCTTTATCTTATTTTATACAGTCTTATGTGGCATCGTTGACATTTCTTGTTGGACTTTTACGATTCTTTTTTGTCCAACTTCTCTAGTTATTAGGCTATCGTTTCTCTAATAGCTTCGAAGATCCTTCCTCTCCTTCTGACCATTATTTAATTATTGGCTCATTGTTTTTTTACTCCATATATTCTTCTAGGGCATTTTAATATGATTATCTAAAACTTCTGTGCTGTTGACTCTAATGTCTAGACCTCAGAATTCTCTCTACGCTTCCAACTTATAAATATATGCTTTAGTTTATATTTAAAATGGTGTTTTGGACATTGCAATTGCACATCCGAGAAGAACCTCAAAAGGAATTTACTCACACTGCATTAGTCATTTCTTCTCCAATCCCAGGTCCATAAATTCTTCTCCTTTGCTTTCTCTTACTTATAGTACACCACTATAGGCCTAATTGCCAAGATGAGAAATGAGGAATTGTTTGGGTCTTTCTCTCAATACTGGCAATTGTCAAGTCTTGCCCACCTTTGCCTCCTCAATGACAATTCCTCCTCTTTCTCCTGGCTGTGGTACTGTTTTAATACCTCATTCCCTGTTATCTCTGACCTGAATCTGCAATAACGGTATTGCAGTAATAGAGTATATTGCGGTATAAGAGAAACTACTCTCTTAGTTTCCTATTCACAATAGAGTAAGTTGTCACATTATACAATGGCATTCACTCTTCTCAATATAATACCAATGTCCATTTTAACAGTTTCCACTTCTTGTCTCCAACTTCAACCTCTAGAAAAATGAAAAATGGCTAGTATTTCATGACTTGCTACATGTTGATACTGTTAAAAGATAAAGTAAGGCATGTTTAAAATGTTTAAAGTTTTATTTGAGCAAAGATTGATCCAGATTGGCCAGAATCAAGTGGGTGTGGCCAATGCTCCACCCTGAAGAAGTTAAGAAAAGACTTTCAGAGAAGAGGTAGCAACAAAGCAAGAAAGTCATTTGACTGCCTATAGCTTGAGAAGTTGCATTATTTGGGAAAGGCTAATTGTCTGTGGCTGTTATCCTTAGGTTTTGATTTCTTAAAGTTGATACACTTATAAGCTTGGGCTTTGGTTTGCTTAGTAGGTTGCTAAAAGCACCTCAGTCTAATGGCTTCTTAATTTAATCAATGAACAATATATACTTCAAGGTCTGTGAAGATTTTCTCTCTCTCTTCTCTTTTCTCTGACATCTGCTGGTTTTCTCCTTTCTCTAAATTTAACCTGAACAACTTTTACTCATCTCTGAGATTTTCACCTCTTAACGTCGTGACCCATATCTTTCTTCTCCCGCAAACTGGATTAGCATTTCTCTTCTACTGACTTGTTGCATTCCGTGACTATTTTTTATCACAGTACTTATCCCATTGCCTTTATTTACTATCTTTACATATGCCTTCCAAATTAATCTCTCTAAGAGTAGAGATAAACCTTCATTCATCTCTTTATCCCAATTGCCTAACATAAGGACTATAAAGTAAAAATGAAGGATGTCTTTTGTGATAGACGGAATTTTAATTTGCTCTTCAATTTTCGCACCCTCTGGTGTATACACCTTTTATAATCCTTTCCCATTGAGTCTGGATGGGACCATGAATATGATGGATTATCACCCCCATGATTAGGTCCCAAATCAGTTGTGTTTTAATTAATCAAAAAGGAGATTATCCTGGATGAGACTTACCTAATTATGTGAACACGTATAAGGAACTGGGCTTTCCTAAAGTCAGAGAAATTTCCTTGCTGTCATTGAAAAAGGAAACCCCATGAATTCTACAGATTCAAGGAAATTAATTCCACGAATAATCTTGTGAGCATGGAAGAGTGAGTACACAGAAGAGAACTCAGCCCAAGACAACACTTTAACTACCATCTCGTGAGATCTGGGGCAAAGGACCCAGCCAACTGTGTTATACTTCTCACCCACAGAAACTCTGAGATAATAAATTTGTATTGTTTTAGTGTGTTAAGTTGTAGCAATTTATTGCACAGCAATTTTTTATTTTTATTTTTTTAATTGTTTTAAGTTTGTTTATTTTGAGAGAGAGAGAGAACACAAGCAGGAGAGGGGCAGAGAGAATCTCAAGCAAGCTGTGCACTTTGAGCATGGAGCCCAATGCAGGGGCTCGAACTCATGAACCCTGAGATCTAAGCCTCAATCGAGAGTTGGACACTTACCCGACTGAGCCACCCAGGCGCCCTGAAACTAATATACTTTTTTAAAAGCTACCCTGCTGAAAGAGCTATAGTTTGTTGAGTTGGTCAAAAGAATTGTAGTCACAGGAGAAGGCTCTCCCTTTCTAGGATTTCTTGTGGTGGCCATGGCAATGATGGCAGTTGCAGGAAAACTAATGGTGAATAGCTAACAACAGTAGAATCCTAAGTGGAGTCATGATTGATTTCCTTCCAGTGATGACTGAGTCAAGGAAAGCCCTAGAAAACCGAGATAGCAAGTAAGGAGTAAGAAAATGAAAAAGGGACAGAGTTTGGAAACAGGGAGCATCTTTAACAGTAAGGTAGAGAGGCCTAAAGCAAACCCCTTTCCTACTTAAGTTCTGATTAGGCCAAGGACAGTTTGAATCCGGGAAGAAGTTATGGCACTAAATGATATTTTTACTCTAAATGATAACGAGTAAGGTTTAAAGGACTGAGGTATGAAAAAAGTGCTTTACAACACAGGTTAAGAAGTAAGAAAAGGTCTGGCGTCTGGGGTGTAACTAGTGACCAGGTTGCTGTGCTGGAGTCTTTGGAAGTTGATAGGAACTTGTTAAATTTGATTCAACTTATGAAATTTTGTTGCAAAGATACACAGGATAGTAGGCTCAGAAAATAGAATCATTTGCATACTTGCAGCCAAGTTTTAGGAGGATCTGATAGGTTTTCAAGAAAAAACAATTCTGCTTACTGTTATCCTGACTCAGCTTTGTTATTCTATTCTAATTCATTCATTCATTCTTTCTTTCTTTCTCTCTCTCTCTTTCTTTTCTTTCTTTCTTTCTTTCTTTCTTTCTTTCTTTCTTTCTTTCTCTCTTTCTATTAAAGTTTATTTATTTATTTTGAAGGGGAGGGACAGAGAGAGGGAGAGAGAAAATCCCAAGCAGGCTCCACACTGTCAGTGCAGAGCCCAATGTGGGGTTCGAACCCACGAACCGTAAGATCATGACCCGAGCCGAAATCAAGAGTCGAATACTTAACTGACTTAGCTACCCTGGCACCGTGTCTAATTATATTTTCTTACTCTCTTTGCTTTTAGTATTTCCTTCTTCATTGAAGTGGAATCTCCAAAATGCTATGTTCCTCAAATGAATCTTCTAAACTGGGTAAATCATGATAATCCTATTCCCTTTGCTAGTGATTTGGTTTTGAAGGATATGGGAGAGTAAATATCCTGGAGGGAATCTGGAAAGGTTTCCTTGCACTAAAGACAGTACAGCCAGAGAAGAAATGGTATCTCTACTTTGTTTTCGGGTATTGCTGGCTCTGGAGGTTGCTTATTAAACCACTGTAGGCATTTTGCTTCCATCTGAGAGCAAAGCCATGAACAGTGTGTGTTTCCCTGGGAAGTGAAGCTGGAGCCTTCAAATATTTCCTCTAGACCACACCTGCTTCTGGAATTTTTATTTGAGAAAATGTGGTTCTCTCATTATTCAATCAGTTTGGGATAGAGTATTTTATTAGCTGCAGTCAGAAAGCATCCAAAGTGACAACAGTCCAAATGGTTTTTGGCCTCTAAGGCACTTAGCTGTCTTTGTATTTCTGTGTGTCTCATAATTAAAAGCCCTGAGAGAGAAGATATGGTTTATTTACTAGTCACAGTGTGGTACAGAGCAGCTCTCATAGGCAAATTTTGGTACTTGGCAGGATTCATCATAAACCAGTGCCTCTATAGCCATTTTGACATGAGAATTCGATCCCTACAATAGTCAGGAATAGCCACACATACAGATTCTCATTCCGATTCACAGTAGCTTCCTTCAGGGACAGGCATACAACTGCATTGCACAGAGATGGGCATTGGGAATGATGGGCTGTTTGAGATGCATGGCCTGGCCAGGAAAGATGTTTCATAGGACAATGCAAGAAATCTGAAGATTAACTTCTCATTTAGTTGGTTTCTCTAAGTTTGCTTCAAATAAGAAATCTCCAAGTGAGGCAATGAAAAAATGATCTTACTCCACTGAGGTCGTTAAAATAGCCATTAATGAAAAAGAGAAATCTCTTTAAAGTTTGTTTTGCCTCTGAACATAGCAATACCCCCTTAGACCAGCTATTGTGTTAAAATCTATAGCAGCAGAATAGAAACATGGAAATGAAATGACCCATGATGCTCATGTGTTTATTTAAATTAAAAGGGGAAAACTGCTGACTAATATAAAATCAAATACCAGGCCTCTATTATTATTTTCCCTCAGATTTTTCAAGATAGCTAAATTGCTGAGCAAATTTCATCAAATATATAGATATTTATGCACACTTTATATATTATCTTCAAAACAAAAAGCCACTTAAATCTTTATTTTTTTTCTCTAGAAGCCAGGACTTTTAAAATTATAAGAATAGAATAATACACAATCCATTTTATGGATTAGGAAAGAAACCTTAGAATAACTTGATCATCTGTGCATCAGAATAAAACATTTCAAACAGCAACATCTTTCTTTTTCTTTTCCTGTTTTTTTATTTGTTTGTTTTTTTAGAGTGACTATACATGACAGAACACCGAGTTTGTGAATGCAAATAAATTTCCAGTTGGCTGATGAATAAAATCACTACAGAGTTGATCTGATAAATGATTATTCAAAACCCAAGAGATATTTCATATAATGATAGAGCTCTGATAAATAAGTGCATGTTAAAAAAGAATAGGTGTTTTCTACAGGAAAGTCACTCTGTTAATATGTTGTTTCATTCTTCTCTGGCACAATAAGTGACCACCTGAATACTAAACAGTATCAATTTGGTATGATGGTTTCTGACAGTTGTATTTGAAAGAAACCTTATGTAAACACATGCATGTTAGTGGGAGATGAGAAAAAAATGATGCTCACGGCAATCTGATGGTATTCTCTAATATATAATGCTGTTTGTGTCTCTTCTTTGATTATCTTTATGTCACAATTATTAGCAGCCATTAGTGCCCTCAGGATAAAGCAAAGCAAAGCAAAACAAAAGAAAACAAAACAAAGACCTGTCAATCTGCAACTGACAGATAGGTGTTTGAGGTTGTAGATGGATTTATTGGCTCTCTGTTTCGAATGCTGTCAAAAAAAAAAAAAAATCCTGAACAGTTTCCTGCCTGAAAGAGGCTGAGGACTGAGCACCTGGAGGCCTTTAATAATGATGATGGTAGGAAAGCACCATACTTTTGAAGTTAATTTTCAATGTGAAATTTATTGAGTACTCTGGCTCAGAAAGAAATTCCTCTGGTGAGAGAGAGGAACATATAACATTTCCTGAAGAGCTTACAAATGTTTTGTTAGATTCTGTTCGTCGAGGGTATCAATCACCTTAAGAAATAAAGCCTCATTTGAGCTCCATTGAACAATATGACATAAGTATTGTTTCTTATTTTTTGTTTCAATATTCATACTCTTTTCTATAGTTTGAAGGACTGAAAAATAGTGAAGTTTTTTTTTTTTTATTTTCTGTTTTTTTTTTTTTTTGTGGTAGGGTATGATCCAGTCCTCTCCTATTTCAAAAATTATTTGGCTTTATGATTTTACTAAATGCAAATAAAATGTGTCATTCACAACCTCTAACTGCAACAAACACTTGTTTATACCCACACATGAGTAGTATACTGTGGTTCAGGACTGGAACTATCATTCTCTGTTTATTAGTTTTTTCCAATAACATTGAACTTGTATGTGCCAAGCAGGGTGCTAGGAGCCAGTGATTCAAAAGTGATAAACATGAACGTGATCACTTTATATATACCTTTTTTGTGCTTAGAATATTTTGAGAGGGACCAACAAATAAGAACTAACCAGGCAAGTATGACAGTGTACTAAGTATTTCTAGTTGAATTAACTGGGAAATATTTTTCAAAGCACTTGAGCTCCCAGAAACCCGACTGCATCATCCATAATGTGGAATAATAACTTATTACCTGGGTGAAAACAATAAGAGTGCGCAGAAGCTTTTAGTCTGGACTCTTAAAACTGTAATATCTATGAGTCAACAAAATCATAATTTCTTGGAAGTTGCTTAAAATATGAAACGTACTTTAACCAAAGCTTCACCTGCTGAAAACAATTATGGGAGCAATCAAACTCCCAGATTCTAAACTTGTTATCCCTTTAAGGTTTCTCCAGAAAAGGGTCTGTTTGGCATCTAGAGAGTCACAGCAAGGATGTGGTGGACTCCATGATTACCTTGGTACCAGCTGCTAACTGAAGCTGAAGTTTTCTCTTTTACGGGTAGGCAATTGGTATGCAGAAAAACGACAAAAGTTCTTGTAAGTTTCCAGGTATTTATATTCTTCTGAACAGATTCCATAAAGCCAGGTTAAAAAAAAAAAAAAAAAACTTACAAGGAAACAAATTAATAGAGTTCTCTGGGTCATGAATATCTTATGAAACTTCCAAAGTTGCATCTGGAAAGAAAGAAGACTGACATAAAAGAATTTAATACACTTTCACAGAAGATACTAGTAACTGACATTGGTAGATTTAACATTGTGGCACATGTCAAACTTTGTTTCAGAGTTTGCAGAATATGGTACAAGTTCTACGCATTCGCCAGGTTTTCAGATAAAAGATAATACATGTACGACAACTGCCAGTATGTTACATCCTCTTCGTCTCTTAAATCTTCTAATTTACATTTTCTTCCTATATTTAATTTAAACAATATTCTGAGAACATGATTTAAAAATCTGCTGCCATATAGGATGGAACATCATGTATCTGAAATAATTGACACGAGTCGCACTGTTACTGAGACAGAAGAACGCTGACTAGTCAAAGTCAACTTTGAAATTAATTTTAAAAATATATTCAGTTTCTTACAAAGGAATAAGATAATGAAATCAGTAATGTGGTGTTATTATCGCCATCATTATTATAGAAATAAAGAAATTGAAGTAGATGGCAACTTAGGTCGTTTCTAGTGATAATAGCTTTTGGGAGTTCTAACTTTCTCATAATACTATAAATTAAATAAAATAATCTGTGCAGTGATTTGAAAATTATAGTGTTTTGTTTAAGTGTGCAGTTCAGGCCATCTGATGGTCAGTTCTTTCTTAGTTGATTGGTTACATAAAACAAATGCTCGATTTAATGTTTTAAAACAACTTTATGCCTTTCTCAATTGCGTATGTTAGTGGACTCACTTATTTTTAAGATATCACTAGAGAACTACTATAGCACTATCTTGGGGGTCGGAGCTGAGAGGGTTTGGTTAGAATGTGAAGGAACTAAGCCCTCACCGTCCCTTAGTGTTTTCTGGTAGACAAACCTAACTATTACAGAATGGTTTGAGAATTATTTTACCTATCACAGAAGATTCGTTGGAACATGTGCCTGGCCATACTTTTAATTTTACATGGCTCTTTGGAATTTCATAGAAGAGAATTCTGATCATGTCTGTTGTTGCAGTTTTAGTAAGCATAAACTTATGAGAGGGAATGGACATCGTTAGCAGAAATGAATCTGGGTGGAGAAACAATGGGTCTTTGTTGTTTTATCTTTAATTTTTTTTTTAACGTTTATTTATTTTTGAGACAGAGAGAGACAGAGCATAAACGGGGGAGGGTCAGAGAGAGAGGGAGACACAGAATCCAAAGCAGGCTCCAGGCTCTGAGCTGTCAGCACAAAGCCCGACGCGGGGCTCGAACCCACGGACCGCGAGATCATGACCTGAGCCGAAGTCGGCCGCTCAACCGACTGAGCCACCCAGATGCCCCACAATGGGTCTTTTGAAAAAAATATCAGTTGGGGGAGACACCCGGCAGAGTCGAATAAGCTAGCAGCAGATCTGCTTGGGTGAAGGAGTGATGTTTCTAGGCACAGCATCTCTGGGAAGGAAAGGCTAGAATAAAGGAAGAGCCAAGTGCTCTGCAGAGAGAATTCCTTATGAAAACAGAAAAAAACAAAACTGGTGATCCAATAGGATGGCAGTTTCTGACTGATGGGGAAAAGAAAGGAACATAAAAGGATGGCAGTTCAGAGTAGGGAGAATATTGGTCCATGGCTATTTTGGAGTTATATTTGGGCATCTAGTCATACCACTCAGAGGATCATTGACTAAACAAGCCACCAGTAACTTTCCTTCAGACGTACATAAGCTGGAAAGATAAAAAATCGTCATTCCTTTTGTCAGACATCTGTTTATATGTTATACCATGTACTCTGTCAGTTCATTTAACCAATATGTGCCTATGTTACACTAGGCACTGTTCAAGGCATTGGAATTAGTGCAAAGACTAAGATATACCAGGTTTTATTCTTGTGATGTTTACCATCCAGTAAAGTGAAAATTAAAAAGAAAAAAGCAAATTATGATAATTTCTGATGGCATATGTGTTATGGGGCAATGTTAGTATAATGTGGTAGAATGACTGAGGCATCTCTGATTAGAAGTGTCAAAAGTTCCACTGAATATAGAGCTGAAGAATGAAAAGGGAGATCAGATTAAGTTCATCCAAAAAAGAAAGAAGAATCCAACTGTATCAGAGTCTGCTGAGCATTTCCACGAGAGAAAGACAAAGTGTCATCAGATTTAGTAAAATAGAGGTCATGGCGAACTTTGACAAAATATGATTGAAATTGAAATACGGTAAATGTAGAGGGGAGACAGTTTATAGCAAATGCGTGGGGAGCCTGGGTGGCTCAGTCGGATCATGATCTTGTGGTCTGTGGGTTCCAGCCCCATGTGGGGTTCTGTGCTGACAGCTCAGCCTAGAGCCTGCTTCAGATTCTGTCTCCCTCTCTCTCTGCCCCTCCCCACTCGCACTCTGTCTCTCTCTGTCTCTCAAAAATAAATAAATGTTAAAAAAAATTTTTTAAAAAAAGAAACAAAATGCTTAGTGTTGCTATGACAGAAACTGGGGATAGGGTAGCAGATGGAGAGAAATTGTGGGCCAAGAGGTAACTTTTTTAATGTTGGGAGATTAGAGTTTAATGATAGGCATTATTGGAGTAGTAATGATACAGATACTAGCCATGATGAAATAATCATAGTGCTGGTTTATCATCTGCCAGGTGATTTTCTAAAGGATTTACCTGAGTTATCTAAATTTATCCTCACAAAATCCCTTCAAAGAAGGTTCTACAACAAGCTCAGCTTTACAGAGAAGAAAATTGAGAAACAAAGATAAATGACTTTGCAAGGTTATTCACAAAGTAAATACAGAGTCATAATTTGAGCCGAAAATATTTGACTCTAGAACATTTGTAGAACTTTATCAAATGCCTTATCTTTGTCAATTTGTCATAATTTATGTTTTTATTTTTGTGTAATCAGTTGACAATGTGGACCAGGTTAATTGATTCATAGTGTTAAACTAATATTATTATTCCAAATGCCTTAAATTATGTGAAACCAAATTATCTTTTTACATATGGCTTAGCCAGATTGCTAATATTTTATTTGGGGGTTTTGCAACTTTTTCCATGAACATAATTTTTCCTTCTCGTTCTAACTCTGTCTTATTTTGCTATAATGTCTATGCTAATCTCATAATTTAAATTGGAGAGTGTTTTTATTTCTCTGTTAGCTAAAAAACAAACAAGCAAACAAAAATGTAGAATTTGAATTACATCTTCCTTCTGTATTTGGTAGACCTCATCAGAAAGATATTAGGATGGGTAGTTTTCGTTTTGGAAAGTTTTTAAGTTACTGATTTACTTTGCTGGTTATGAGGCCAATCACATATTTTAATTCTTCTTAATCTATTTTGGAACTATTGGTCCTTAGGAAATATTACTGCCTCCACTTTATACCTAAAGAAAGTAGGCTTAGAGAGCTCATCACTTCCCTGTGGGGACTCTGGTGGCAATCTGGGAAGGTAGAAGTTGAACCTAAGCAGCTGATTCCAAAATCCAAACTTTTTAAGCTTCCGTACTGCACTGCCCATTAAGTTTTACATTGCGAGAAATGTGTCCATTTCATGTAAGTTTTCAGGTTTATACAAAGGTGTTTATGTTTCATTTTCAAACACTAATGACCTATAATTATAACTTTATTTATGTTACTACTTTTGCATGTGTACCTCCTTTCTTTTCTTCTTACTCACCTAACTAGACATTTATCATTTTTTTCAGCTCGTCCAGTGAACCGACCTCTGGCTGTGTGCTACTTTATCATTTATTGTCTTTTATTTTGTTCATCTCTGCTGCATCCTTTTATTTATCCCATCTTCTCATTTATATTTTACTGTTTTTCCTAATTTAAGTTACCAGTTTAGATCATTCATATTGAATATACCTTCTAGAATCATCAATATTTCACATAAAAAATTATCATTTAATTTAGTTCCATTTCTTTTTCATTTCCCTTTTGATTTCCTCTTTGGTCAATGAGTTATTTAGAATTAAAATACAAATCTTTACTATTTTGTTATTTTTATTATAGCTACTTATTGTATGCTTGTTGTATGCTGTTCTTAGTTTATATTCTTAATAATTACGTATTTAAACATATAATGTCACCAAAGGGCAATTCAGGAGACAGAAAGCATATGTTATTTCAATAAGAAAACTTCAAAATAAAGAATTATTTACTTAGTACAAAATTATTAGCTACCAAAGGAATAAAAGAAGACTTAAAAGTGTCCCTTCATGCCAGCCAATATGACTGCTTCTCCTAAATGACACTTTCTCAATGAATAGCAGCATTATTTACCCTGTGGACCAAGTTAGGAGCGTCTAGTCTTTTTTCTAAATCACCTTCTTCATCTCATCAAGTCACCATGTAGTGGAGAGTCTAGGACCATCCAATCAATTTGTGCACTGGCACCTGGGGCATATTTTAGAAATGCAAATTCAGTAAGTTTTCTCAACTCTTTATAATATTTCCATGCCTCTTTCTTCCCTTGGGGATAAAAATCTTTAATCTGATTTCTAAGAAATCTTTATTCTTTTGCCCATGCTGATTTACCATCCACTTCCTGCTTTTTCTAGAATGAACGGCTTGTAGTCTGCTAATGCATGACGGGCTTAGGCATGCATTTTTCTCTACATTCTATCTTGTATAAGATTTTTAAATATATTGGTTCTTTGCACTTGGAACACTCAACTTGGAGCTGTTCTACTCTTTCCCCCTACCTCTAAGATAAATTTATATCTGAGTTCTAAAATTCATATTAGCTATTACATCAATTCAGAAATCTTTCTTCTCCTCCTTCTGGGATGGAGATTAAATGTTCTCCTTTGACATCCTCATCATATCTATATTATAGAATTTATATACTGCACTCTGTTATTATCTCCAATTTACGAGAATAAAACTAAGAATCAGATAAGTTAAGCTGTTTAGTCAAGACCACCTAAAAAGACATAAATTAAATTGTACTGTTTAGTTTTCTGGCCTTCTTATTATGCTAATATCTAAGGGACAGAGAAAAACCCAAATCATAGCATACATAAAGTGACATAGTTCTAAAGGAAATTTTTAGATAGGAATTTCAAATGTTTTAAAAAGAAAGATAGCGCTGTTTTGAAAAAAAAAAATATGAAACTGTAGTCAGAAACTTAACATGGAACATCCACTCCTCTCCCCAGCTTCCTGGGTGTAGCAGTTTGGAAAACATTGCCTTATTCGTTTTTCCTGTAGTATCAGAAACAATACAAACCTGCATGCCTAACAAATCATCTGTGAGATAATGGCAAGGGGGTAGAAAGCTTAAGAAAAACAGGAAACAATCCCCATGGTACTTTAAATATTAATCAAAACAAGTTTTCCTTCGGAAGATTTATGGTGAAGCTAAGATCAACAGAATGAGTCATATCCAGTCCAGAATGCGCCAGGGGGAGGGGAGAGGAAAATGTCAGGTTACGATTCATTCTACTATTGGGAGGAAGGTTATACAATTATAACGAGTATAAATTACAGAAAGCACAACCGAATCTTATAACATATGTTTGTACAAATTATTCACAAGTTCCATGACTTCGTTATTCAATCATATTTATTTCAGTCTTTTGGGATTATTTGTCCATGTGCCTGAAGCCAGTAAAAACAGGTGACAGAGAAGTTACAAGGAGTTCTGATTTTGAAATCACATTATTCTCTCCACCCCCCTTTTCAGGGAAGCTTTTATCTTGTAAGGTTTAAGAGGTTAAAATTTATAGTGAAGTGGATATAGCTTTAAAACACAACTCTGTTATTTACCAACTGGTGACCTTTGGCAATTTGCTTAATTTCACTAAGGTTAAATTTCTTCGCTTCTGTAAATGTAAACAGCAATATCTACACCATATAATTGCTGCGAAGATGAATAAAACTAAATATCAATTACAAAGTGACAAAGAAGTGACACAAAACTCAAAATGGCTATGGAAAAGGAAATGTATTTATTGGTTTTCATAACTCTTAAGTGTAGCAATAATTCTGTTTCATAGGAAGCTTAATCCAGGTTCAAGTAATATTACTAGGTTTCAAGGTTCTGGTTATTTTCTCTATATATCCTAGCACATTCCTTCATGCAAGCACATTCACAGCCTTTTCCTCCATTTGTCATATAAAATGTTCTTGACGATTTTCATATCCCTTTCTATTTAATTTAGCCAGTAGAAAATTCAGTATAAAAGATAGATCTTGGTTTTAGATATATTTATCAAAAGTCTTAAGACTCACTTTTTAAATGTAATTTTTTAAAGTTTATTTATTTCTGAAAGAGAGGGGTGGCAGAGAGAGAGAGAGAGAGAGAGAGAGAGAGAACCCTAAGCAGGCTCCACACTGTCAATATTGAGCCAGGTGTGAAGCTCAAACTCACGAACCAAGATATCATGACCTGAGCTGAAACCAGGAGTCTGACGCTTAACAGACTGAGCCACCCAGGACTGCCCCCCCCCCCCATAAGATTCACTTTAATTAACTGTCTTAGGTTATATGCTGTCCTTAGAACCATTTACCATCACTAATGGAATACAGTGACCTGATTAAGTTGGGCCTGACTCACATTCTCCATCCTAGAGCAAATGATTGACAGGTCTCCTTTCTGGATGTCATGAGCCGAGAGGGAGGGATGAATCTCTGGATAAAAATTAGAAAGACTGAAGAACTGTTCCAGAACGAGAGTAAATGGGTTCCTGAGAGTGGCTGGTGAATAACCAAAATTCCTCTCTCTGCTAAAGATGTGTTAATCAGAAGTAATTTTAGGGGTGACTGGGTGGCTCAGTCTGTGGAAAGTCCGACTTCAGCTCAGGTCATGATCTCACAGTTTGTGCGTTCCAGCCCGCTATTGGGCTCTGTGCTGACAGCTTGGAGCCTGGAGCCTGTTTCGGATTCTGTGTCTTCCTTGAGTGGATTCATGTGTCTTCCACGAGTGGAAGCCCCTCTTCCACTCATGCTTGCTCTCTCTCTCTCAAAAACAAACGCTAATTTTTTTAAAATAAATAAATAAAAATTAAAAGAAAAAAATTAAAAAGAAAAAGAAATACTTTTAAATCTTCTGGTTTATGACCCAATAGGTACGGTGAGTCTGTGTTTCCAATCACATGATGTAGTGAGTGCGCAGGCTCAAATAAGGCCGTTGTGTGAATAATTTGGCATGAGTGTGCCTGGTACTGGCTAACTAATAGAACTGTTTGGAGATTTAACAACAAGTCGAGTTGGTAGTTTTTTTTTTTTTTAAATTTTGCTTTTCCTTTTCAATTTTTTATTTAAATTCTAGTTAGTTAACATACAGTGCAACATTGGTTTCAGGAGAGTTGGTCATTTTTAAGTACAATAGTGCCATAATGGAATTTCAGTTACACTAGTTATTTACAATGGCACAGATCCACCCATAATGAAGAAGAATTAACTGACATCTAAACAAATTTAAGGCACTTATGTGGATAACATACTTCCTGAGGCTATCTGTGTTTCTTGCTTGGGTAGTAGGAAAGACTGGGAAACATTCTCTGGACTTACAAATAATTTGGGAGGTTGGATTGTGTTTTGGGACCATCTGGGGAAGTATAATTTTTCCTATTTTGACCAAAATTTGAGTTCTATGGAAGAAAATATAGCATGATTCAAATTCAATATACCTTTCTTGCCAAAAAGGTAAATGGCAAGAAAAGGTTCTCGCTTGTTATTTTCATAAAATAGTTTCTTTAAGGAAAGAAATATGTCCTTAGATTCTCAGACATGGACATCAAACCATCATTGGGTAAGCCATTTGGTTGTGTGTCCAAGAGACACTTGACAATTTTAACCATCAGGCACTGCACTGAACTTTCTGGTTCCTCTCAGAGAGGGTTGAGAACATGATCCTACTCAGGTATTCCTTTGTGGCTTAAAGGACAAATGATAGCTAAAAGTTGTTCGTGTTCAAAAGACTTGAACTATCACTGAGTCCTGCTCCAGATGGAAAACAGCGTGGAAGCTTTAAGGCATTTTCAGAAATGTAAATGCTTCTTCAGTGTCTGTTTTGACTTGACAACTACTTCAACATGGAGTTTTGACTTTGGAAATTTAGATCTACCACTATTTACCATAAGTTGACAGAAGCTCTATGCTGTCTACATAAAGATTTCACTTTTCTAGGTCACTGAGGCACAGTTTAGAGAAATTATTTCTTTTGGTATGATGGAGGGTACTCTGGAGGACTAGAAGCAGGAAATTACTCACATGGCTGAACATTGTGTGCTAAGGGAGTAATATGCTCATTTCAGTCCCCTCCAGGATCAGCCCAAGTGTAAGAGGATATCTCATAGATTTATCGGTTAGTGTTAGCAAAGGGCACTGAGGAAACTGCTAAAATTAAATTAGAATTTTCTAATTCAGCCTGGCCAATTAAAACCAATTATCATATTACCTTGCAGTTTCATAAAGGTTTGTTTCTAAATATATTAAACTGTCCTTTGAGTATTAATTAAAGAACACTCACAACTCATTTAAGAGATTTTATCTTTTTATGCTAGGGCTATATATAGAATATATATTTATTTTCATGAAGAAACTTTAAGCAAAAAGAACCATAGCAGTTTGTGCACTGGTCATTGGTGAGTCAGAGGCCAAGGAAGAAACAGGGCTCTTGACTGCTGTTTTGTTCTGTGCTGGTGATTACAGTCTAAACTGCTTCCTTATATCCTGCTCTTGTTTTCTGACATTGAAAAGAAAAAAAAAAAAGTCAACAAACACATACTTAAAATCTGAGCCATTAAAATCACTCCTTTTTTAAAGTATTACATGTATTCTTGTTTTATCTTAATCATTAAGCGTGACTACTTTTAAATCAATCTTTCAGAATGTGATGGGAGATTGATCACATTGAGGTCAAGTGCATCGATGAGGGTTTAGAACAAAGACCTTCTGCCTTGAGCACACCTCCCCTAGTCCTCCCCCCCCCGAACCCCGCCCCCAGAAGCCCACACTGAGAGGCAGAGACTACAGCCATTCCCCCCCCCCCCCGTGACTCTTACCCCAGCCGCTGAGTAGTAAGAAAAGCACTTAAGAAAGATGAAAAGTGATTCTGACATTTTGCCCAGATGTTGATTAACAGCTAGAGACAGTACAAATAAAAATGTTTAATCACAGTTTTAAAGGAGCGATATAAATACAACACCATCTGACCTTTGGAGAAAAGGAAAAAAAAAATGACCTTTGCAGTGTGCAGTTTTTACCTTTATCACAAAAGCCACACCTATTTAATGTGTTGTGTGCTGGCTCTAGTCTAGAATAACTTTCTTCTTGCTTGTGTCTGTAAAAAATATTAGAGTTTAATTTTTGTGACAACCCATTTTAGGCACAAGGATGTGCCAAGTAACTCAAATCAAATATTTTTATATTGTCTATTGTACATCAAGTGTACCGCAAAAAGTTCAACTTTTCTTCAGAAATTCCATTGTATGTTATTTGTCCAATATGAAAAAAAAATACTTAAACAATTCTGTATGTATATTGACCTCTAAGAGAGCCTGCTGTGGCAAACTTTATAATGCAGTGGTTTGAAAAGTACAATTAATTTTTTCTTAAGAACTAACAAACAAAACAAACCCTTTCACAGATCCTGAACTACCCCACCCACCATTCTTTATAGCTACAGTTAATGACTTCCCCAATTCTCTTCATGTCCTGCTCTCCTCCCATAACCTCGTTAATGAAAAATAGAAGTGATATTTTATTGTTTTATATCTATGTATTTCAAGATGCAGTCTTATCAAAATGCACATTAAAAACTCTTTATTTACTTCAGTTGAGTTGTTTGAATTGTGTATACAACCATTTGTAATGACCCGGCTCTCTACATGTGCATTAACTTGAAAAGAACCCTTCCCTCATCCCCAGTTGCTGGACACAGTTTTTCATGACAATTTTTTTTTTCAAGAAATAGATCCAAGAGTTAGAAGAGTGAAATATGATGCATATATTCTCCCTGAGTCAATACTCCCCAAAATGAATCTCACAAAAAACTCCTTGAAAGTAATATATAACTCTAAATGTCAGCAAGCCTTATTATCTTTCCTAAGGTCTTGGTCATTGGGGGTACCAAACAGTGGTCTAGTTGAATTGCTTCATCAAATTGCTTAATCTTAGAAGAAGGGACTCTTTCAAAAATACCACTTTATGAACACAATTCCATTACAACCGAAAAGACACACAGAATAAGCAATTCGGTTAAAACAAACTTAATGATCACATGCTGCTCTTCCTCAAAGCTGGCTCATCTAGTAAAATAAAGTGTTATTTTATTCAAGCCCCCACCCCTTTTTCTTAAAGGTTTATTTATTTGGGGGAGAAAGACCGCAAGTGGGAGAGGGGCAGAGAGAAGGGTACGGAGGATCTCAAGTGGCCTCTGCGCTGACAGAGGCAAGCCCTAAGTGAGGCTGGAAGTCAGGAACTGTGAGATCGTGACCTGAGCCCAAACCAGATGCTCAACTGACTGAGCCATCCAGGTGCCCCTTCAAGCCTTATTTTAACTCTTGGCCCCAACTAGAAATGGAACCCAGAATGGGCTTTTAGAAATCTCTGAACATGAAAAGGTTCGGAATGCCCATAGACTTTACATGGGAAGCTCATTTGTTCGGCCAGGTAGTCGTCCTTCACATTCCTTAACACTCCTGTTTCCTTATCCCCTCCCTTCATTCTCATCTGAGTCAATGCACAGTGATGGGCTTGGAGACACAATTATCTGTCACTAGCTTAAAGCTATTTATGCTTAGTAGGATTTGCAATATCCTTCTTCATAAAGGAGCCACCACCATTGTTGCTGTGTGTGTATTTAATGTGCATCATTACAAATGGACCATCTGTGCTATTAGGCTAAGTAAGTAGACAGGTCTTGTGGCTACTAAAGTATCTATTGCAACCCTGAAGGTGAAGGAAGAGGGGGTGAGAAAACTTAGTTGTTATCGTACAGCAGCGATATTTGAGGAAATAGGTATTGATGGGGAAAGGAAACAGAAGAAGATGAGTATTACAATCATGGTTTAAAGAGAAGCATTTATTTCACGTACTTCACACTGAATATTGATTCGGGATAGTGTTTTTATCACACCCAATATCACTTGTCCCAAATCCTTTAATCCAGAATTCTTGCTCATTTGGCTATCTGTACACTTTCTGTTTCTCTTACAACGGACTGCCCTTCTCCTTTCTCTGTCACCCCACAGCAAATGCTTATCCAAGAACAAAAGGGACCAATGATGGGTGGCATTGTAGAACAAGTGATATGAAGGCATTTCTAGCAAGATAGAGGGAGCAAGAGCTTCAAGATTGGGAAGACAGATTTTCCTTGGAACTTACAGTACATGAAACCGGAGAGAGAACGCTAGGATTGACGGGTTCGTGGACCCTCAGCCCCAGATGGCTCTGGTTTACCCTGAGCAGAAGCAGTATGCTGCTGAGAGGGAGCCTGTTCATTTTCCACTTGAATGGAATCTGAAAGCACAAAAATCTCACAAGAAACTTGAGTCTCACAAGGTTTCAAACCAAATTTTGCAGATTCAGGAGTGAAGTCAACTGAACTTGATAGAATTGTGTGCTTTGGTTTTTTCCCCATCTCTCCAAATGAACCATCTGTGCTATTATATCAAGTACAGGGAGAGGATCATGTCTTACTCAACCTCTCCCAGATCCCTAGTTAGCAATAACCATCAGCAAAGCCATTCACATGCATTCTGTCAAGGGTGGGGAATGACATTTACCTCCTTTTCTGTTCACTCTCACCTGTCTCTTGACCTCATGGAGGCTGATTACTCCTTGATAAGTATTCTCTTTCTCACTACTCCCCTAGACTGTATTAAATTGATGTGGAGTTTGTCCCTGTGTTGCCTCAGGAAAAGGTGCCACGTGCTCGTTGACACTGGTTCTGTTCTTTGCCACTTGATGATAGGATGAAAGGCTTACTCACTGGCAACTGGCAGGTTTTCCAGAGAACAGTGGGCAGGGCACCAAGTGCGTGATAGACTCAGTTCCTGGGCTTCATAGGCTTCATTAGCAGGACACTTAAAATTACTCCTTTTATCTTTACTTAAACCCCGCTGGGTTCCTTTCTCTCATTTTTTTGAATGTCTGATTACATATTTAAATTTTGAATTTAGCTTGATATTATTCATGCATTTTTGTCTTAGCCAAAACAGTAGTTAATTTGGGGTTAGATACTCTAAATACATTTCTTTTCTCTTTTTTTATTCCTTTGGAATTTGCTATGATGTAATTGTTGTGTTTGGTAGATAAAGACGTTCAACATGCTTAATTGTATCTAATGTATGATAATTTCCCCCTCAGCCACCTCTTCATATTTTTCCTCATCCTTTGCAGGTATAACACCAGAGAAGTTCTGTTAAATAAATAAAAGAGCGTTTGTCATGTGTCAGCCGTTGTTTTAAGCCCTTTATCGTGTATTAAGTCATGTGATGCTCCAAACTATCCAATAAATAGGGACCATGGTTATTCTCCACATGAAGGTTAAGTACTTTGACCATTCTTGTCACATGCTAGTGACAAGAATTCCACTCAAGCAGCTGCTATAGAAGTTGTGCCCTTAACCACTGCACCCTGCTGCCTCTCGAGCCCTATCATTTCTTTCAGGAATAATTTATTTTAGCCCTCTGTAAAGTGTTCTGGGAGGTTTCGTATAGGACTTGTTACAGGAGGACACAATCCTCTTGTGTTCTTTTAACTGGCTGATTCCACGGTAACAGGTAAGGAAATCTCTGTGAGGTAAGGAAATCTCTTGAAATCAAGTGGTATGAGAAAGCTCTTGTCACAAACACAATCCATTAAAAACCACATGCACCAACTCCACTTACACAGACCACACAATAGGACTTTTTTTCCCCCAGATCATTTTAGACAACTATCCAAATCAGCAAGACAAGAGCTAAGTTGACAGACTAAAAAGTGGTTTGCATTGAAAAGAAGAGTGGAAGGTAAATTTGTACTGTATACCTTCACTTAAATAATTTCTGCAGGCTTTGTTATTATTGAAGGAATGTAGGGGATGAGAGAATTTCAGAATGAGATGTTAAAATTAAGCTTGAGATCGTACTGCCTTGACTGCTCCTTCTGTGATGTTGAGAAACAGATAACAAATTACCACTGGATATGTTGTGATTTCATGATGACACTTGCCTTTGATCTGTTGGTTGAGTCCCCCATCTGGTGGCTGAATTTCTCATGAATGCTGTGACAGAGGAGATTTTAGGTCTGACGTTAGCCACAAGCAGGGTTTTGTAACCCCAAGGGCCCTCAGAATGAGTTCTCTTTTACTTGGAATTTGTCTTTAGAAATATTAAATGTTTTTCTTTTATTTTGACCTTAGTGAGTAATTACTTCCTGAAGGATTTAAAGTTTATACATCTTATACCACATTGCTGGGCTCTCTTCACAAATGTTTCTCAAACTGTGATATGGGACCAACTCATCAGCCGGGTGCTTTATGAAATGAAGATTTCTGGACCTCATCCTAGACCTACTTACTCCTCTGAGATGAATCCTTTGAGATGAAACTCAAGAACCTATATTTTAAATAAATATCACAGATGGGTTTTGCATACTAAGCAGAGAATCTTGGGAAAGGGTCTTAACTTGTCCTCTTTTTTTTGGCTATTGTTAATATTTTTCTGAGGTAGAGGAAAACTTTAAAATACTAAATAAATGAAAATTATTATGTAGCCATCAGTGAAGTAAAGAGGTTTTGTCTTCTCAAAAGGATTCTGCAGACAAGAGTGTTGTCTGTACTTGTCCATAGCCATCAAATCTGACATAACTCCTTTGGCAGCCACTTCAAACATTTTTGGAGGAAGTTTATAAAATTATACACACACTCTCTCTCTCTTTAATTTTTTTTAATTATTATTATTTTTTTTTATATTTTTATGTCAGTCACATTCCTCCATGCTCTTTCCTGGAAAAAATCTGACAGAATTGTTGTGGACCTGCAGCCTTGCAAAATAGAAAATTTCTCCTCAGAGAATACTGTCTTTTTTTTTTTTAATGTGACCTTATTCTTTGAATCATTGCTTCCTATTTACCAGTACTGTCAGCAGGTGACATACTTTGTACAGGATGAAGTGACAGAGGCTGGCGCTAACCTGGTGAACCCTGCACATAACTTAGGATGCAAATCCAAACATTTGAGAGGAGGTCTGCCAATCAAAAAATCTTTTGAGTGTACTAACAGTCTTTTTCTCTTTGAACAGAGGACCTGAGCTATACTTGTGTCAGCTGGATGCCTTTCCTTGTTTCTCTCTTATGATTCCATCGTAAACAGCAGATACTTTAGGGTGATGAAAACACATTCACATCAGTGTGAATTAGAAAAAAAAAAGGCTTTTAATTTCAGTCTACCTGTTTCACAAAATAACGCAAAAGAAAACATAAATATGCATTAGCTTTAACAACAACAGAAAATCATCTGCATAGAGAGTTACACATTCTTTCTGTACTGCCATTGATTTCCAGTCTAAGTCAACATTCCTGTAAAGCTTTGTAAAATGATTTTCTTTTTTTAAATTATTTTTAAAATATAATTTATTGTCATATTGGCTTACATACAACACCCAGTGCTCATCCCATCAAGTGCCCTTCTCCGTGCCCATCACCCACTTTCCCCTCTCCCCACCCCCCATCAACCCTCACTTTGTTCTCTGTATTTAAGAGTCTTTTATGATAAAAAAGATGTGGTTTATATATACAATGGAGCACTACTTGGCAATGAGAAAGAATGAAATCATGCCATTTTCAGCAACATGTATAGAACTGGAGGGTATTATACTAAGTGAAATAAGTCAGTCAGAGAAAGACAGATATCGTATGTTTTCACTCATATGTGGATCTTGAGAATCTTAACAGAAGACCATGGGGTAGGGAAGGGGAAAAAATAGTTACAAACAGAGAGGGAGGAGGGCAAATGATTTCTAAGTCGGTAATCTTCTTGGCCAATGACTCTGCATTAGAGGTAGCTGATTCTATCTGGCCTTTGAAATCTGGGCGTAGTCACATTACTACATATTCCTCCCATTGTTTGTTTACTTTCACCTCTTGTAGATGTGATGGGATGCAGTTGACTACAGGAGCGTCGTATCCGAAATTAAAATTTCCGCGGACATGAATATTCAGTGGATATATTGTGGTCAAGGCTTAGGCAATGAATAAACTACAGAGTAATTTGTAATTAATATTTATTTAAATTGAAATTTAATGACTAGATATTCTAAAAGGATAAAATAATACGTAAAGATAAAACTGGATTATTGAGGATTTCCTACATCATGAGTTTCTTGAAAGATTGTCTCATTTATCTTCATTTATCCCTGTAGTAGAACACATTGTCTAGAATTCAGAATACTGAAACCAACAACTTGAGTTTGCAAGCTAGTTCTGTTACTTATTATATGTGTTTGGTTAAGTTACTGAAGTCCTGCCATGTACACACTGGGAATAATAATAGTGCTTATCTCCTAGGGTCTGTAAGCATTGAATGACATAATAAATGTAACACTTGACATTCTTCTTCACATATTCTAAACTTCAATATTAATTATGCTATTTATCAGTACAGAATGAAAAGGGTTAATATTTAAATCAAGGAGGTTTTTTTTTAATGTTTATTTATTTTTGAAAGAGAGAGAGAGCAGGACACTAGTGGGGATGGAGCAGAGATAGAGGGGACAGTGGATCCAAAGCGGGCTCTGTGCTGGCCGCAGAGAGCCTGACATGGGGCCTGAACTCACAAACTGTGAGATTGTGACCTAAACTGAAGTTGGATGCTCAACCACCTGAGCTGCCCAGGTGCCCCTAAAACAAGATTTTAAGACTGTCAGATATACTCTAATCTGTCTTGGCTCTGGATTTTCCGCAACTGTTCGCTGATTCCATATTCTTTTGCTCACCTTGATCTTTCTGATTGAAATGCCTTTTATAACTATTTACTAGTGCCCCTCATACAGGCAAATTCTTATTTATTATCGAAACATGGAGAATAAAGACTAGAAAAAATAGAAAAAACACATTGTTCTCACAAGCTTGAACTTGGAAATCAACACAATGCATGATGATAAAGCCTACAGGGTTACCTTAAAGGTAGAGACTAGTTCCTATGTCACCAATACTTGACTCCAACTTAGTGATTCCCCCCGCCCCCACCCCTTCGAAAAAAAGTAACTTTGCTCCCAAAAGGTTATTTGGCAACATCTAGAGCCATTTTTTTTTCTCACAACTTGGGAGACAGTTAACTCTACTAGAAGACAGAGATGCGGTAAACATCCTACAATGCACTTCGCAGCTCCCATAACAAGTAAATATTCAGCTTAAAATGTCAGTAGTGCTGAGATTGAGTAACCTTCCAACCCAATAATGCATATGTATCTAAATAATGAATATAATTTCCAGAAGAGATATTTATAAACCATGGAAGTTTACAAAAAGAGAATCACAGAGGCAAATGTTTTGAGTGCATGGGGCGCCTGGGTGGCTAAGTCAGTTAAGCGTCCGACTTCGGCTCAGGTCACGATCTCCCGGTTCTTGGATTTGAGCCCCGCATCGAGCTCTGTGCTGACAGCCCAGAGCCCGGAGCTGCTGAGGATTCTGTGTCTCCCTCTCTCTCTTGCCCCTCCCCCACTGGTGCTCTGTCTGTCTCTCTCTCTCTCTCTCAAAAATAAATAAAATGTAAACAAATAAAAATTAAAAAAATATTTTGAGTGTCCAACCAATTATCTTCCTGGGGCTAAGTTAACCTCTGAGGCTGACATAATGTCTTTATCCTCCTGGTAGCTGCTCCAGTCTTGTAGAAAGGCATCATTTGAATTCTAAAATGACTTTTTCTAATTCCATTCTCATCAAGAAATCTACCAATATGTATTTTTTATAGTTTGTATGGAAAAGATGTCTTTGATAACTTGTGTCTTTCAAGATATTGGACCATTTCCTATAAGGTGTCAAAGTTACTGGCATAAATTTGTTCAAAATATTTTCTTATTATCCTCTTAATATCTGTAGAGTCTGTAGTAACATCACCTCTCACATTCCTTATATTGTAACTTTTTTTTCCTTCTTTTTTTTTTTGATCAGTCTGGCTAGAGTTTATCAGTTTTATTAATCTCAAAAAGTCAGCTTTTGGTTCCATCGATTTTCCTTATTTTTTCCTTTTCTTTTTTAAACATTTATTTCATTGATTTCACTATTATCTTTCTTTCTCCTACTTACTTTGAAGTTAATGTGCTCTTCTTCCTCCAGTTTAAGGTAAAAGCCAAGATTATTGATTTGATACTGTTCTTTTGTATTATAAGAATTCAGTGATACAAACTTTCCTCGAAGAAACACTTCAGTGGCATCCCACAAATTTTGAAACATTGTGTTTTCATTTTCACTCAGACAAAATAATCTTTAATGTCTCTTTCACGTCTTTGACCCATGAGTATTTACAGTATGCTCTTTAATTTACAAATATTTAGGAATTTATCAGAAATCTTTCTATTTTTGATTTCTAAATATTCCAGTTGTAATCACAAAGCATACTTTTAATGGCTTGAATATTTTAAAATGTATTAAGATTTCTTTTATGGTTCAAGATATGATCAATCTTGTCCAGTGTATGCAGCGGAAAAGTATGTATATTCTCTACTGTTGTGTAGGGTGTTCTTTAAATAAATGTCATTGAGTAACATAGTGAATAGTTTTGCTCACTGTTCACTTCATAACAGTTGAATTGTCAAAGTAGATATTAAATTGTAGGCTCCTGTCTAGGAAACCAACCTGCCTAGTCCAGCCAATCTCTTCTTTTTTTCGTATTCACCATTTTAGGAAATTCCAGTCCAGCCTTCCCCATGATTCAACCCAATGTTAACTATTTGAAGAAGCCTTCTTGCTTTCTTCGAATAGCATAAGAACTAATAGTATTGTTTATATTGATAGCATATTTAATTTTGTATATATTTATTTTCATGTTTTATTGTACCTTGAAAATAAAGACTAGTTCTTATCTATGTGCATATTCATAGCAGATGGTAAAGAACTTGGAATATGGCATGTGTTAAAACAGTGGAATAGAATTGTTATCTCTTAAAGCTTTGTGTTAATCGTAATTCATTTGCACAAAAATTGATCTTCGTTTGATTAAATAGATTCCTTCTAAAGTATTCCAAACCAGTGACCAACCATCATTACTTTGAACACTTCTAATAATTTGCAACTTGTTATTCCTAGAACTAACTTCATTTATGCTTTGAGAGTTCTATTAACTTTTTTCCCTAGGTTATGTTAAAACCTGCCTTGTTGTTATCTGCATCTAGAAAAAAAGATGCACCTTCTTGTTTTGTTTTTTCTTCCTTGATTCTCTTTGCCATTTTCTTGTCATGCTAAGAATTTACTGTCCTTTCATGCATTTCTTCTATATGACATGGCCTAGTGACCATCACCATTGTAGTTATTTTACACCATGTATAGATGCATACTTCAGGTTCTCAAAGCATATTCTGTGGTACACATAAATGTAACCAGTTTCCTATATCTGGGCCAATCATAAGTTCTCTTGTACTGAACCCTATGCTTCTGTATGATACTCACAGAAAAAGTGAATAGTGGGACAGATGAAGAAATGAGGGGCTGTCTATTTTTCTAACACTTTTCTAGAGATATTATGCACGTTTCTGCAGGTTATTCACTGCACAAGGGTGTCCCCCTAAAGAAAAAAGTGAAGAATAAAGCCAAATTACCACTCTGTTGGTCAAGTCTTTTACTCAGTTGTGGGGTTGTGTCTGTCCAGCGTAAAAAGTGCCTTCTGATGGAGCTGTGCTCTTAGGGTTTGCATCTATCTGGAGAGAGACACCCTTGACCAATTATCACAACAATGCTGTCTTGTATATTTTCATCTCAGCCCTCTTTGCATCCACCCCTCACATCACAGATGATGAAACTGATGTCTAAAGTGGCGACCTCAAGCCACACAAGTCATGAATATTTTGCACAAAATGTACTATGGAAATCATATGCTGAATGAATTCTCTTTTTAGCTTTTGCCTATATTTGTTCCAAATGCTCATTTAAGCAAGACTTTGTGAACTTAGATTATGTTTCCTATAACATGTGTCTGATGCTGTAAAATAATTTCTAATCCTAATAACTTGAACATGAAGTTGTTAGATGGGAAAGTGCAGAATGCAGATATTATCAGCATAAAGGGTACACATGATGGCTTCAGGCAGGTTGATTCACTGTTACGGTTAAAACCATATTTCATCTTAAGACAGCTTCACTATGGTGGGTTAGTGAACACAGATCATATACTATAATAATTTTTACCATAGGGTTCATAGGGACATCAGAATAAAAGTGGACATCACATCATACTCAACCAAGAAGTTACAAAGTAAAATGTATTAAAAATTAATTTTCTGAATTCCATTGTATTTGTCATATTAACTTTATGTATCATTTCATTTTCTTTCTGCTATAAAATTCATTAATTTTAATCCAGGATTAACACAATAAGAAGAGAGAAATTGGTTTTCTGTAGCATCTTCCACACTCAAAGTATCCTAATGTGCTTTATAAATAATGAATGAGATACTGTTAGAGTAGGGAGTTGGTAGGCAAACAGAGTAGCCATTGTACAAACTGGTGATAACTCTCAAAAAAAAAAAAGATAAAAGATAAATACGAAAATGAAAGCACTTTCATGCCGTCTTTTGTTCCTCTAAGTTTTGGTGAAATTTTTAAGTAAGTTGTTATCTGGGAGTAAATGTCATGTCTAAAGAGAGGGATCAGAGAATGGCTATTAGAAAATTCATTAATCAGGGTTGTATTTGTAAGTCATGATAATCATTTATTAGCCTAAGTAAGACTCCTGAGGTTTTTCACTTCTAAAACTTACCCTTCTATAATGAAAAAAAAAATGGGCCCGAGGTTGAAACCTCAACCAAGCAATGCAAGATAGTTTAGAACCCCTAGAGCCCATTTAATTCAAGCATAGTATCTTTTCCTACAGGCAATAATATATATATTAAACTCAAATGAATTTACCCCCAAATATTTTTTTGAGTTGGAAACAGAACTCAAACCCAAACAAACCCTATCTCATTAGGCCTCAGTATGTTTCTCTCTAGTCAACAATTTGAGGAAATGTGGCAGGAGCTTGAACACCATGATGAATGAGGGAGCCACAGGTGAACCTGGCGGGGGGAGGGGGGAGTTCCTTTACTTTCTAGACAAAGCTTCTTGAATCCTTAAATTTACTGTCTTTAAAGGGTCCTTGCAAGTTAAAGAAATTTAATTTGCCATTTCTTCTTTGGAAATGTAACTCAACTGTTGGAAGCCTGTCTACTGTTTCAAAGTAGAAAAATGTCATATGGGCAGGGAAGATTAGACAGGACAATATTTTTCTACATCTGTATGTGTTAATTTAGAAAGGTAATTCATTGGCTGCCAGAGGCCTTATCTGAGGGAAAGGGTGAGTCCAAAAGGAATTCTAGCTGTGTGGGCAGAAGCTGAGTAGAAGTCGGACTGGATCAGGCTTAACTGATATTCAAGTGAGTGAAAGTGCTTGTAATCTAAGAGGTGTGCATTGCAGTTGAAGACAGGAGCCACCTGGGTTGTAGAGGAATTATCTCAGAGAACATGTCCCTGGAGCAAAAGGGAAGTCAGACAAGAAGATGGGAGAAGAGTTCCAAAGCTGAGATGCTCAAAACCAGATCCTGGGGCAAACTGGGAGTCAGACACAGAAACTACATATAGAGGACGTGGTTGGAGTGATTCAACTGCAGTGGTGATCTAGGGTCAGCAAATTTCTGTAAAGGGCTAATGAGTAAATGTTTTATGCTTTGTGAAACACGTGGTCTCTATGGCCTATACTCTGCCACTGCAGGACCATAGATAATGCCTAAGTGAATACCGCATGTGGCTGTGTTCCAGTGACACCTTACTTGCATAGAGAGATGACACTCTGCCTTTGGCCCACAGGCCTTAGATGGTCAACCTTTGACACGAACAACAGTGCTGATTTAACATAATCCATAGTCAGACAATAATCATGTTATATGAGCAAGGGACACAGGGCACAGGTGGTGCATATAGACTCCTGGCACCTGGACACTCTTTGCTGAAGGCAGTGCTGCTGAAAGACTTGCATTGGGACTGGTCTTTGGAAAATGGGAGGCCTGGTATGGTCTTTGGGTATTGGAGACAAGGATTAACATAGATTCAAAACTTGAAGTGAAAAATGCCAAGGAAAAATGTACTCATTTTAAAACCTTATTCCTTACCTTATGGTCATCTATCCAGATAAGCATGGAGAACTCTTCCTGAATCCCAGGGAATGTATGTAGACAAATAATGTCTTTGCCACTTTGGTGGCTTTAGAGATTCTGTTTTGCGCTTTACATTTTAAGTTTTGATAACTGTATGCATCTCGCTGTGGGTTAAGCTGCCTCATAGACAGAGCTACTAGCATGTTCTCCAGGATGTGTATTGCATCATTGTTAGGAAGGGTATTTGATGAAATTGTGATATATACTAGTGACTATTTAAAGCAATATGCTGCCTGACTGAAAATAGAATCAATGTGTAAACATATGTGTGTTTATGGGGTATGAGAATATACAACCAAACTTCACCAACTGGGGAAGAAAAAAATCAGTGCTCCGAGAGCAAGGAGAGAACAGGGACATTAGTAAGGTCATCAGTCTCTATCTGAGCTTTAAAACAAACTCCAAATGGAGGAATAGTCAAATCTATTTTTTGAAGCCTGGAGGCAAACAAAGAATTTTTATGTAGGGATTTTTTTAAAATACCAACTTTGAGTTATTGTTAAAATATTTTTTATCTTTAAAGGTCTTTTAGATATTTGTGTGTTTTATTCATAAAACAATGCATATATATTCTCTATTTCATTTTTTGTTGTTTCAGCTGCAATAATTCTAAGTGATATCTAGAGTCATATCATCCACTCTTACAGAATTACGTCAAGGTGTTGGAAAGAACTGTAGGTTTTCTTAAGGTCTTTCTCACAAATTATGTTTCTCCCTAGAAAGAAAACTTTCCTTAGTATGCCAACACTTTAGTCCATTCCATTTAAATGACTTTAATTTGTATAAATCATCATTGCCATTATAATCATCATCATCACTATTTATCATATCAGACATGGGTAAAGTGCCTTGATACATTACATCTCTTAGCATTTACAATGATTCAGGGAAAGAGATGAGAACATGAGATTTAGAGAGATTAAGTACCATGGTCACCATTTGGCATACAGCAGAGCTAGGATTTGAAACCAAATCCAACTGACTCCCATTATCTTTATACATAATAATCCATAAATACACACATATATGTAGTGTAACTAATACCAAAAATTGTAATATGAATACTAATTGCTAACATTTACTGAGCACTGAGCCATTAATTGAGATAGAACTCTGAATCTGATGCTTTTTCTATTACAATGCAATCTTAAATCATCAGCTTATTATGTACAACTCCATATTTTTGCTTCTGATTTTCAGAGCTGACTTCAGTATCAGTGATGGTTGCATTATTTAGCATGGTACAAAATGTGTCTGGCTTAATAACTAAGTCCTTCTTCCCCCACTTTATTTTGCTTCCCAGGCAGCATATAGGAATTTGTTTTTAGTGAACACAGAGCCGTGCCTCCTGCAATAGTTTAGTCTTCATTTGCCATTTACATTCTATAAAGAAAGACTATGTTGTTGATAACGCCCTTCAATGCTAGGAGAGAAAATCAGACAGCTTCTTTCGAATATAAATCTTGTCTCTTTTATGTTCACACATCTATTGGGCTAATATTTCATGAGCATATATAATGTACAAGGTGCTAGGCTAGGGCCAAATTGGGTAGTGAACAAACAGGTAAAGTCCCTACTCTAGCAAGGTTTAAATTTGGGTGCATAAAGAGAGACAATAAATGAATCAATGAATAAATCCATATTATTTCTGGTGGTAACAAGTACTATGAAGAAACAAAAGGAAGAATAAGAAGTAGAAATTGACAAAGCTGGATGGAGATGTGGTATTTTGGCTGTCTTGCTCCAATCCCCTAATTTACTTATGTAGGGAATCTTGCATACATGGGGTCTAAATAAATTTGAACTGTCTTGTCTGTGATTCTCTAGGGGCTTCTTAAATATGCATTTCTTTCTCTGTAACCTTTTTCATTTTCCTCTAAGACATCGACTTTGAAATGTTGTGAATAATGCAATTTAAGGTGGAACCGCATACAGGAAAGTGGGCCGGAAAATCTGTAATGTCCTATAACTGTCCAAAGAAACATACTTTTAATGGTTTTTCAATGCTCATAAAAAATGAGCAGCCAGGGCCTCAGATTTCCCCATCTAGGAGTTACATGATTGAAATCCCACATTCCCACCCAAGGAGAAATTGTGGTTAAAAGTTTTCATGTGTGTGCATATGTGTGTGTATGTGCGTGTACGTGTTACGTGGCTGTTTGACTCCAGCTGGAATATAGATTTGGTCCTAAGTCAGAAGAGAGCAATAAGATTGTTTTAAGGTTATTGATTTTTAAAGATGGCAGGGGAGAAATTCTGGGCCATTACATTCTTGAGTCCTAAAGTGAGAAACCTGTCATAAGAAAACAGGATTCAATAGTATCTGAGCGGGTTTGGAGATTGATGGAGGAACCTAGAAAATTATAAACAGTAGAGCATGGAGGTACATCATTCCAACTAGGGATGGCATTTGAATGGTGCCATTAATGTGCAATGATCTCTGAGTAAAGGACCTGGAGCCAACATTAACCATAATGATTCACAGAAGTGAAAATACTCGTGTCCAGGTGCAAAATCAACATTCCTTAAGAAATCTGTTGAGTAACTCCAGATGTTTGTATTGAGGTTCCCTTGTAATGAATGTCACTTTTCCAGGTTTTAACAACCTTAGACCTCATATGGGCCTATCTTAAAGCAACTTTGGTTTTTTGTTTGTTCTGAAAAGCAACTGAATGCTTATATCTGTGGTAATTCAAATTTAACAAATAAAGGTAGACATGATGTGTTGATACTTTTATTAGCTCAAAACTTTGGAGTTTTAGTTTAAACTAAAATCATGGAGTGTAAATTAACTTGTATTCAGAAAAAATATTTCATAGGATTTCATAGGAGAACTGGTTCTATGGGGGAAGGATAGAAGGGAATTTATAAAGACACCATATCTCCAAGGATGTTAAATTGCCATAATATGAAAAATTAATAGTTAACAAAAGAACATTATTTTAAAATACTAAGGAAATTAATTTTTAAAAACTCTCCCATTCCTGAGATATTTGGAGAAAAATGTTTAATGCATAAACTAAGCAGGGGTACATTTGTTTCTGTTTTGAATGTTCTCCCATGGAGGTTTGGCCTATCTTTTATACATACAAATATAAGCTGCCAGGAATCCTTAGGCACTAAAGAGGATTCGAGGTACTTCAACATGGAGGTAAAGCTTATAAATACAGGACATTAAAAGTCAGGAAAATATATCACCAGAGCCCAATGTGGATAAAGAATCTAATACCATACAACCTTAAGGTTTTTTATAAAATCCCGAACTGTAAAATATCATTTACAAAGTAAGGAGACATTCACATTTTTTTTTGGAAAGTCCTAAAAAAGAAAAAAAAATAACTAAAACACATAAACACACAAAATTCTATTATTGTCATGTTCTGAAAAATGTGGGAAATAAAAGCCATCCAGAATGTAACGTTGATATCCTGTTTATTGAAGTATAGCACTAGAAATTTTTTCACCAAGGATTTTGTATTAAGGAAAGTTATATTTGAAGAAATTAAATTAAAAGACATAATAGAGGACAATGGAAAAGCTACTGTCAAGTTTCTCTTCAGAAATTTGTTTTAGCCTGCTTGTTGTTGATGGATATGTTAGACATGCAAGTTTTCATTTTTCTAGTTTTTAACTAAATCCTTGTATAAAATAAGGCATTTGTATTTAAAGGATAGCTTTGCTAATTAACCAACCTTATAGGAATAGTGAAATTATAAAGAGTGTATTTCACATTTAGAGTGAAGATATCATATCTAGAGTTTTAAAATGAAAACAAAAGAAGAGTAAAAAAATGTCTACAGGGGTTCCTGGGTGGCTCAGTCGGTTAAGCATCTGACTTTTGGTTTAGGCTCAGGTCATGATTTCATAGTTCATGAATTTGAGCCCCACATTGGGCTCACTCAGAGCCCGCTACCCATCCTCTGTCCCCTTCTCTCTCTGTCCCTCCCCCACTCATGTTCTCTCTCTGCCCCTTCCCTGCTCATGTTCTCTCTCTCTCTCTCTCGAAAATAAACATTAAAAAAAGAATGTCTATGATTTAATGTAAATTACCATTACCAGCATGCATCATCCCCTTTCCTTGATTTAATGACTCATTAAAAATCTGTATATTTCTTTAAAAAATCTATTTCTAGCATTGACGATTTTTAAAAAATCCAATTCCAGGATGAGAAAATGTACGCCTCTGTACCCAGCAGATTTACAAACTTGGATGAAAGGGAAGTACTAACAAATAATTTTTATTTTGTTGGTAAATGCTAAAAGATTGATGCTTAGGGAATTACAGAGGCATGAAGTTTGGCATATGATCTTTGCCTTATGGATATCAAGGAAGATTTTATGTGGAGGAGGTGATATTGAGTTGAACTTGAGACACGCCTAGGGAGTTGGCCAAATGAAAGAGGGGCAGACAGGAATTGTAAGCAGAGAGAATAGTGATAAAGCTAGGAGCAGCAGAAATCTTATTTTCTATCTTGCCAGGTTACCACATAATCACCTCAGTTCAAACCTTGGGTCAAATAAACTAATTATTCTATTACTGAGGGAATATTTTATTATATTATAATGTTTGCTGAGCATCTAGTATGCACCTAGCATTATGCTGGAGGCTGGGGAGATATAGAGAGTCTGTAAAATCCTGTCCCTATTAACAAGGAAGTTAATTACCGAATGGAAAAAATAGATCAGTTCAAGAAAAAAGTGCTAAGAATAATAAAAGTTATGCACAATTGAATCAAAGCAACTAAGACTTTGTATCTTATTGTAGCAAAGCTTTACTAAATTACAGGAAGATATTTCTCTTCATGCTTTGATAGGTAGAAGATGTTTGTTTCCCAAGCTTGATGTTTTGTTTTATACCCTGCTGATTTAAAATATGGGAAACATGCTCTGTGTTTAGAAAGCAACTGGTAGTTTGGGGCTGGAGGAGAGTGTTTTCCTATCCCACTTGGCCCCTTAGCTATTTACTTCCTCACTTGCTGCTGAATTCTTCAGAATATTTTTATCAAATGGTCTTGTTCACTTGGTGACTCTGGGAGCAGAGAAGGATAACATGATAGTTCATGATCTTTACACAAGAGTTGTTGTTAAGAAAACAAAGTTAAATCACAGACGTGATACTTGTACTTGAAACAAGTTTGTTGTGCAGTTTGACAATAGAATGTGTGATTTGGTTACTGGATAAATCCAGCTCTCTTTTAAACCAGTTGATTGAGTTTATTTGGGGGGGACTAATACTACAGATGATTTCTGTATTTAGAAAAAAAATGTGTCAAATGTAGACATATTCTCAATCTCTTCTCTGGCTAATGGGTCTATCTTACTATCACACCTGCTTTGAGTTAGGTATGGACACAGTGGAATCATGATTTGAATACGATCTAAGACATTACATAATTATGTTACATTACTTAGATACAAGCATCAATCTTCTTTGTCAACCACTGACATTTTTTGAGAGGCCTAGGAAAGTTAAATTATGGATATAAAAAGACACCATTCATACTTCACATGATTTTATAGTCCTTTGTGTTCTGGTAAGGTTGAATGGGCAGTGGCTCTGGCTGGTGGATATCAATGACCCCATTGGAAACTGTTAGATGATGAACAAACGGGTAAGACTTCTATCGTTTTCTGGATGTGATAATTGAACTGAGGTGAGTCCCTTGAACAAGAAGATTAGATAGGTTAGAACTAATAGTGAAGAAAACTCTATTTTCCAGTTTATTCCAACTTAACTCTAGGGACAGAAAACTTCAATTTACTGCCAGAGCAAAGGTCATGAGGTGATGTGCAAGCAATGTTACAGTCAGATTTCCAGGTATCTGGAGTGGATATCATTTAGAATCCAAAAGCTTAGAGTTAGAGTAGGATAATTTCAAGTATCGACAGCACATTTGTACCTGTGTTCAAAATTCAGCTTGGAAAAAGCAGTTTCTCCAGCAAGACGTCTGTAAATAAGAGACATACACTGGGGACCAACAAAAATCATAACTGTGATAACTAAAGTGGATGTCTTTTTTGTTCTTACTGAAACTAATTGTTATTTTAGAAAACTTATTTGGAATTAAGCACAATTACTCACGTAAACTTATTTACACATTTCTCTTATTTGTTTATCGTTTAGTCATCCATTCTTCCATTAAAAGTACGTTTACTGAGTTTCAATTATGTAAGCCAGAGCTGCAGATATGGGCATAAAAAAGACAAGCTCAGCCCTAGCCCTCCTGAATATCATATTCAAGGAGAGCACATAGACAAAACAATTAATTCCACAAATGGTCATTACATTACAATCGAGATAAGAGGTGCAAAGGATGGTAAAGGGTGCTTGGAAATAACTGGAGGATTTGATATAGTCTGGAGTTAAAACAGTTTCCCTTGAAAAAAGAAATTCCACTGATCCCTAAAGGATGGAGAGACATGAATAAAAGAAGTAGAAATTAATGGACATAGTGCTGTACAGAAAGGAGCACGTGTAACCATCCTGAAGCTCATGGCCTGGGGAAGGCCAGAGTCTTGGGACGTGGGGTTACAAGAGACAATGGAACACCACAGGCAGGTAAGGGGGTTCCCACTCTGCAGTGCAGCATGCAAAGACTATGGTCTTTATGACCAATAAGAAGACTGAAAAGGGTTTTAAATGAAGATTGACATAGCCATACTTTCATTTTAAATAAAGTGCTCTGGAGGCAACATGAAGATGGTTCTGGATTGAAAATGAGAAGAATAAGTAAAAAAGACTAGCTAGGAAACTATTTCTGTAATTCAGAGAGAGTCCACCAGAAGCCTTGACTAGTGCAGTGGAAATATAGTTGGGGAAAATAACCAGAGAGAAGAGACATTTAGGAGGTAAAATTGATAGGATTGGGTGATTAATTGAAAATAGGGCTGGGAAAGGATGATTTGAAGAATGAGCTCCATATTTGGGGTCTGTGTAATTAGGCACAGTGGTGCTATTTATTGGCTAAAAGAAAACACCAAAGAAGGAAACATTTTGGGAGCAGTCATTGATAAAGTGGAATAAATTAATGATCTATAAAACATATTACATTCTAACAAGTAGATGGAACGTGTTTTGATAGCACGTTTCTGTCACCTGGGCAGTGAGCAACATGTTTAACACAAATGTTGCTCCTTTCATGGATAAAGTCACTGAGTACAGGTCTGGAGAGAAAAAGGATTTTTCTTTTTTAGAAAGAGTTATTCTCCTACTGTACTTCATTCATCATTCATTCCTTTCTCAATAATTCATCAAATACCTATTGGACAGCTTACATATTACTGACTTTTACTGGTCATCGGAGACGTGGCAATGAACAAAGAAGATGCAGACCTGGACCATTTTTCCCTCGTGAACTTTCCAGTGCGAAAGGATTTAGAATGTACCAGGCATAGCAGCACGTCACCTCTTCTGAGGTACTCATGTAGGGGTGATAGAGATGCCATGCTCTTCAGATTCATCTCCTGGAATGGCAGGTTACGGGACTGAGAATTAAAACTTCCAAGCTTCAGATTAGTCTCCAGGAAAATAACATTCTCCCCAAGAGGCCTAATGCAGAGATTTCCAACATTGTGGGGATTAGCCATAGCTGGTGCTAAAACTACCAAGTCCTACTGTTTAGAGGGACGTGGAGGCAGGAAGTGTAGCTGGCACATAAAACAGTAGGAAATGAAATTGAATCACGGTGAAGGGACCGTTGGCTGGAACTGCGCTAAGAACCAGGCCTAAAGTTAAAAAACAAGAGTGGGCCCGTTTTGTCAGTGAGCAAATCTATAGGTGCAGAGAAAGAAAATCTGGTTGTCAAGGCTCAGAATTAGTAGGCAGCCCCTGGAAACTAACTCACGGTCCAGAAACACCAAGGAGTGATGAATCTAAGTGAGACCACTCAGGGTCGGCCTGTTAGGGATTATCTCCAAGAGAGAAGCTCTTTCAACATCTCAAAGTAAGCAATGTTACCTTTTAGTGGTCTGGTCTCACTCCATCTCGTAGAAAAGAAACTTTATTCCTCAACAAATATTAACAAATTGTTTACAGGGAGAAGGAGACTAAGACAGAGGACTAAAATTTTTATGAGAGCCTTAAAGGAAGAAATGAAATAAGGGGACTGACTGAGAATACTACTACTACTCATATATTGCATTTATATAGGTCTGGTGCCTTATAAAGCACTTTTACTTACGTTACCCTCCACTTCTGACATTAAGCTATATATGTTAATGTGTTATATATGTATGTATAGGTGTATATATATGTACACAATATGCACATTATATATTGTATATTATTTATTACACATAATATATACATTACATACATAACATATATATACCATACACACATTGTGTGTGTGTGTGTGTGTGTGTGTGTGTGTGTGTGTGTATATACACACACACACACACACACACACACACACACTAATGCTCAATTGGCACACTGTGCTTATTGTACTTTCTACTTACTGAACATGGCTTATGCAAATGTGAGTTTAATGCCTAAGCATCAGGAGAACTGAGATCGTGACTGTTTTCCTGCTGTATCTTCTTTGATGGTAATTGAGAGGAATCAAGTAAACCTATCAAAGGAGGAATTATTTTATTTTGTAGATGAGTAAGTTGAAACTCAGACATGCAAAATGGTTTGTATAAGGCTTCAAAATGTGAAAACAGTAGACCCAGGCCTCAGTACTTCAAATTCCTTGCTGGTATACAAGGATGGACAAGATCAAGGGAAGTACCTAAAAGAGAAGTTTGAGCAACTGGGAGATCTTTGAAAGGAGGTGGATTCAGGTAGGTAGGAGAATACAGAGAAGAAAGCATAAAACACAGAATATGCTGTGGAAAGTTGTTGAATTTCTTTTACCTTCTCAGTATTGCTGTCGGTGGGTGTGTTTATCCCTGTTAAATTTTAATTAGGTGATTATGTAGCTACCAAAATAGATGAAGTTAGAGGAAACTAATCTTCACTGAGCAACTACTATGAAGTTATGTATATTACTTCATTGACTCTGTAGGCCTATCCTGGAAGAAGTAATTACTAACATTCTTGTTAAAGATGGAGAATCAAGACTAATAAATTTTCTAAGTTCTCGCAGTAAATGGCAGGCCCAGTCTTTATAATCCCCTATCTCTTCATGGAATCAGCAAATACACATCAAGTGCCTACTAGGACAACTTAGTCTTCAGTATGGGAGGCAAGTACAATTAGTGAGAAGAGCTGAGACATTTCCAGATGCTAAGGGAACATTTGCAGGAGTAGCCCCTAAGGCCATCCTGGGGGTATCAATAAAAGCTTTCTGGAAGAATTATCTTCAAGTTTAAAACCTGAAGAACGCAGAAAGTCCTGAAGTCTTTTCACTGTATCTAAAACTATTGGATACAGGAAAACAATTTCCTGAAGGAAATTGGATATCTTCAATTCAAGTTAATTCTAGATAATTAACTGCCCATATTGCCTAAATTTTAACTTCCTACTTCATCGCCCACCCATGCGAGTGTGACTTCATAAATGGAAGTGTTACCACATGGCAGAGAACTAAATGTAAATTGATTTTATAATGATATGATTTACCAGTAAATACTACCCAACTTTATTGCATAATCATCTACACGTAGTGATCTATGACACTTTGATCAATACCTTCCACGGTTTCTCTCTTTATTCAATTTATGTGGCTTTTTGTTTCCTTCCTAAAGGTACTGACTTTCATTTTCTATTCTACTTTTCTGTGTAAGAAGATTCAAGATTACTTTGTCTTTATTACAGCCCTGAATCATATAAACACAAAGTATATAAATATGCCTCTGTAGTTTCAATTGTCCTAATTTGGTGTCTGTGAGTATCAGTGACTTCCAACTACAGCCCCTCCACCCACGCATTTATTTTGAAGACCGTATAATAAATGAGGAACACACAATTGCACTAAGCACTTAACTACATGTCTGGTCTTGCTTTGCTATCTTCAGCTAGCTTTTAATCTCCACGAATGTTAAAAGACTTTCAGTTTTTAGAGTGAAGTATTATGGTACAGTGCCAGATACATGACAGTTAAAACACCCACAGACTTTTGGCAGGGAATAAATCAGTGAATGTTCATATGGGTGAACAGTGTCTTAACAAGGGAACCATATGTGTTCCAATGAAAAGTTTTATAGAATTATATATATAATTAAAAGAGTAAATATATATATGTATATATGTATATATATGTTTAAATACCAAACAATTTCTGCCACCTGAAAACTTAGATTTTTAGAAGGTGAATGTTGCAGGGCATGCTTGATAAGGGCAGTTTTCCTTTATCTCTGATGGCTATTTTTGGAGTGGCCTTATGTCCACATAAAAACTTGCACATGTAACTGCCAAAAACTAAAAGTAGCCAAGATGTCCTTCAATAGCAGAATGGATAAACTGTGGTATATTCACATAATGGAATATTATTCAGTGATAATAAAGAAATGAGCTTTCAAGCCATGGAAAGACAGAAAGGTGTGTTCTTAAGTAAAAGAAGCTAGTCTGAAAAAACTTCATAGTGTATGAGCAAAACTACAGAGACAGTAAATATATCAGTGATTGCCAGGGGTTTGGTTATGAGGAAGCTGGAATCAGTGAAATAAGGGAGTTATCTAGGGGCAGCAAAACCATTCTGCATGCCACTGTAATCACGGATACATGTCACTGTGCATTTGTCAAAATTCATAGAACTGCAGAACATAAAGAGTGAATCCTAATGCATACAAATTTAAAAAAATATTTAGGAGGTGATGGCATCTGTGGATGGGATGCAGAATGTGACAAAATCTAACCATATTACAAATGTACGAAACAGCTTCACTAAACGAGGTGAGAGAAAAAGATACTGACATAAAGAACTCTAGAAACATGTGGTATCTGTGAGGCTAAGGCAAAAAAGAAAAACAAAAAACAAAAAACAAAAAAACAGCAAAAACAACAGCAAAACAACAACAACAACAGCAAAAAAAAAACCCACAGACAAATGAAAAAGAAACTAAACGTAAGCACTGTAGTCTAGTCGATACCATTATACATACATACTGGAACCGAAGACCTCGTGGATTTGACACCGGATGCTGTGAGATTACATATCAGCAAAGAGAAGGGTATAGAATGCTTCATGTGGTAATGGATTGAAATTTGAGACTTTAATAGAAACTTATTTTGACAGTGTAGATACAAATTATTACATATAAAATAGTTATAGATATGAGCATATACATGGATTAGTACAGATACACACATTTCTGTGTTTTGTAAGCTGAGAGGGTTCAGAAGCAGAAACACCCAAGTAGCAATGTGCATACCTAGGCCCAAATCTTCATTTCTTACTTTTTAATGTTTATTTATTTTTGAGAAAGAGAGAGAGAGAGAGACAGACAGACAGAGCATGAGTGGGGGAGGGGCAGAGAGAGAGGGAGACAGAATCAAAAGCAGGCTCCAGGCTCCAAGGTGTCAGCACAGAGCTTGACGAGGGGCTTGAACTCACCAGCCATGAGATCATGACCTGAGCCAAAGTTAAATGCTTAACTGACTGAGCCACTCAGGCACCCCCCCCCCCATCTTGATTTCTAATACCATTCTCTAATAAAGGGAACCAAGTAACCTTGGAGAAAGGATTGATTCTAAGAATGGGGTAGGAAATATACAAGATGAGCCTAGTGCATCTTATAGTGACAGAAAGTGAGGAAGTAATAAAAGAAAACCCTTAATAATGGGACTATGTGAAAGGGATGCAGAAACTCTGTTAGCAACAAGAGTTCCCAATTGTTCCAGCAGGAATTTGACAAACAAAATAAAGTAGAATTGGATCATAACCCAAAGTATAAACTAAATATCCATTAGTCTGTACTGATATTAGTACATAATTTAATAAAGAAATAACAATTCACATAAATAGGGGATAAGAGACAAATCACCATGCAGAAGAATTCCAAATAATTTATGTAGATAATTTGTCCTCAAAAGGTGGTGTAGGCTACCCATAGTGAATTCCTTTCAGAAAGTACAATTTGGAAGGTGGGAAAAGAATTACTTTACCATGGAGAAACCTGATAAACATTTCTTCAGTTAGGTGATCAGATTCAATATCTACAGTGGTAAGTCATGCTGATAGCTATACTCTTGATATGATGTGTTAAAATGGTAATTTTGCCCTGTGATCTTCTTCTCCAAAACCCATTAGCCCAGTCTAATCATGAGAAAAATATAAGCCAAAGCCTAATTGAGGAACACTCTACAAAATACTTGATCAATACTCCTCAAATCTCTCAAGGTCATCAAAATCAACAAAGTCTGAAAAACTGTTGCAAACAGGAGGATCCTAAGGAGACATAACTACTAAATGTAATGAATCCTGGATGAGAACCTGGAACAGAAAAAAGACATTGAGTAAAAACCAAGGTAATCTGAGAAATATGGACATTAGTTAATTTAGCAATACTGGCTCATTAGTTGTAACAAATGCACCTTTCTAATGTAAGATGTTAATAATAGAGGAAACTCGGTGCTGGGTATATGGGAATTCCATGTATTAGTTTTGCAAGTTTTTGGTAAGTCTAAATCTGATCTAAAATAAAAAGTTTACTTATGTTTTTAAATGTTTATTTAATTTTGAGAAAGCACAAGCAGGGAAGGGTAGAGAGAGGGGGACAGAGGATCTGAAATGGTCTCTGTGCAGACAGGCGTGAGACCTACGTGGGGCTCAAATTCAAACTGTGAGATCATTACCTGAGATGAAGCAGATGCTCAGCCAGCTGAGCCACCGAGGTGCCCCTAAAATAAAAAGTTTGTTTTAAGAATAACCATTTTTTGTCACCTGACAGCTTGAACCTGGAAGATGACAAGTACAAAGACTGAGAAGTAAAGGAGGGTTTTCTCTCTTCTCTGAAGTCTAAATTGAGAGATCTGAAAGAAGAAGAGTAATGATAATTTCTATATGTTTTATAAATACATATGTGTGTGTATGTGAGTAAAGGAAAAATTAATCATATGATTAATATATCAAGATAACTTCAGTCTTTAATTCCCAAACAGTAAACATATTCTCAATTTATTCATTCATTTTTTCTTTCACTCAGAAAACATTTTTTCAAAGCCAACAATATAGTCTGTGCTATTCTAACATCTGAGGGAAAGAACACAAACAAGATCCCTGCCATCACAGAACTTAAATTATAATGAGGGAAAAGGGACAATCAACAAGTAAATATTACTTTAAGTTTTACATTGGAATGAGGGAATATATAGAATGTCAGAATATTTTGGTAGTCTGGGAAGGCCTTTTTTGAGAGAGCGCTCTTTCAACTGAGACCTGAAAATAGGAGGAGTGAGGCACAAGAAATAACTCGAAGAAGGGTGTTGGATACAGAAGAAACAGCTCAGTAAAGAAAAGTCTTGGTAGTCAGAACAAGACTGATGTGTTAAAAGAACAGCTTATCTCGTCTTTGTTCTTTCAATACGTCACATACATATATGTAATATCACTAGCATAAGACACTATATATATATTAGACAGATGTGTGTGTGTGTGTGTGTGTGTGTGTGTGTGTGTGTGGAGAGAGAGAGAGAGAGAATGAGGGAGATGTAGGAAGCACTGATCATTTAAAGGGTAGAAAGGCTTTTACTACAGAGTATTAAGAATTGCTCGAATGACTAAAGAAAGATTTAAGTTCTAAATTTTTGAAATGATCCTCAGGCTGCACCATGGAGCCCAGCCACCATGGGAACTGTGCCTCTTCTAAGATCAGGCAATGTGACCACAGAATTCCATTGCTCCTGGTGTGCTTAAGAAGAATATTATTGCAGCAAGATCTGGAATCAAACCTCTGTGACACACTCAACAGAAACAAAATGGACATCTCACTCTTGAGACCCTTGAATGTAATGGCTGGCCTTTGACAACTCTACCAGTGATTCCATGGAAAAAGAAATTCTCTACAGATTATACCTGCCTGGTGGAACCAGCAAAAACAGAAGTTCTGCCCTCACGTAAGTCTTGCCTCTTAATTGACATGAGACAACACTGATTTGTTCAAAACTATATCCTATGTTTAATCACAGGTTCCAGCAAGTCTGTTAAACATAATTTTAGCTGTACGCACACTCCATTGTGGAAAGCACGTTAGAAGTAGGAAGGGCTATGGTTTCAAGAATAGCAAGTTATTGTGTCAAAAGTTGCCGAGAAAAAATGGGGCTGGAGATATGCCAATTGAATTTAAAAATATAAAGATCACTAGTGCCCTTGACAGATGTAGTTTCTGTTAGAATCATGGAAACAGAAACCTTACACACTAGTTAAGACATGCAAAGGAATGTACATGAATTAAACTCTAAGCCAAAGCATTAGGAGAAATCAAGGATTAGGTCCTAACACCCAACTCAATGCTTCCCAGCAGACATTTATTGTGAGGGCTATGAAAAAAGCACTTCAAAGATTATGAAGTCAAATTGATGGGCTGGATATGTCTTCAAAGTATGAACATCAATGTTTTAGTAAGCTAAACAAATCTAGAAATATGTTAAGAGGGGAGTATGTTTTTATTTCTATGGCTGGCCAGGTTGAAAGTGAGAATGTAGACAAGCATCAAATCCAAATAACAAAGATAAAGGGGCAAAGTAGATAAACAGTTTATTTAGGACTTTTGGAACCAAATGGAATTATTTCAAGCAAAGGTGTAGAAAAATTTTCCATAAAAGGATCAGGAACTAATGGTTTGTGTTCCAGGGCTTTCTTCCCTACCATGTGAATGGTGCATCATTTAGAAATGAACATAATTGTGGTTAGAGGTACCTCAGTTTTGGAAAAAGTTTGTGAAATGATTAGCTGTGTGGTTGATGTAAAAAAAATCTTACAGAGTGGGATATTAAAAAAAAATCAAGGGACCTTAGTTCAGCTTTGGTATCATAAAGCAGTCATTGACAGGATTCTACTTCCAAAAACTCATATTTTACCCAACTGAGAAAGAGTATTCCAAGATGCAATGTATCATGTTCTCTTTCTGACTCCGAAGTCAATACAAACATGCTTACATTCCATAAACACACATTTTAAATTGATCCTTTCCTTTTACTACCTATCACAAGCTTTCCAGTCGCTTCTTTGTCTCTATCCTCCAATAAATGATTTCCCAAGAACAAAAACAGTATCATTTGACTATAAATTTCCTGTTTGGGAGATAGCTAAGGGTAACCCTCATATGAGAACTTTTCTTGGTTTCCTACAATTTCTATTACGAATGGCAAAAATAGCATCATACTTTCTACTTATTAGACAATGTAAACAACGTTTCTTTTATTTTCTCTCTTCCTTCCTTCCTTCCTTCCTTCCTTCCTTCCTTCCTTCCTTCCTTCCTTCCTTCCTTCCTTCCTTCCTTCCTTCCTTCCCTCCTTCCTTCCCTTCTTTCTTTCTGTCTTTCTGTCTTTCTTTCTTCCCCCCTATAATTTGGCTAGTTATTTCTTTCTAACTCACGAGCATAGCTCACTTTATGAATTTCTTCCCTCTATCTTTCACTCTAAACTATATTAGAACATTCTATGTTCCCTTCTTTCTTCTATTCTCCAGATAGATTCCTCTTCTTTCCTCCTTCCCCACTGCTCTCCAATGTCTTATTTTTCCATCACTTTTCTGCTCAGATGACATTTCCCAGAAGACAGAGACACTTCTATCCAATGTCCTGAAGGAAAGTGTGCCAGGATCACTTTTTATTTGTGGTCAAATTTTGTTCCCCTCTGCCCTGAAACTATGGTCATAGGATTTGCAAGTGATGAAGAGATCATTAATATAAATCTGCACAACAAATTTTACTCCTTTGTCTTTTATCTTTTCCTAAGTTATGTTTCATTCCAAAAACCAAGATTCTAGCTTCTATGTCATAATGAATTGTTCTTGTTTGTTTATCCTTTAAAACTACTAGTATAAGATGCTACAAGTCACTACAATAACTGATTTTGCAGCAACAGTGAAATAGTTCATTTCAGGGCTTAGACAGTAGTGAGACTAGTAACCTGCATAATCTTGATTTTTCTTATAAGCATTTGAAAAATGTTTTTTCCATAAATAGTTTAGATATTGTCCCTAAATGATTAGAATGGTTTTTCTATTTATTATACTATATTAAAATACAGATATACAATCTTTAGAGTACTTTTTTTTTGCATAGTTTCTCATTCTACGGTGAACTTTTTTTGAAGGAAAATCTGTGATTGGCATATTTAAACATAAGTATATTCTCTGTTTCTTTACACAAGGTACCAACATCTGCAATGGATTCTTTGAGTGTGACATTCCGAGTACTTCTTTACAAAGTTATGTTAATGTAAAACTGTTTTCTTTCAACATACGTATTCAGTTATAATTATAAATACAAATCCCTGAGTAGCTGTGGTTTGTGACCCTCAAATTTATATAAGAGATCATAGAACCCACAGATATTAATTGAAAACTCCCCTCTGCAATTTTTCAACAATTTTTCAACATTTTTCCATTTTTTTCAATGGAAAAATGTTACAGTTAACACATCCAGAGCCAAATTATTTGGATATCGTTTTGTAGCTGGTCTTTGAAAGGTTTAATCACATTGTTAAGGTCATTTAAGTAAGCAGTGACATAGCCATTTTTCTTCAAAATATTCACTTTCCTTCTATTTTTCTTTTTTTTAAAGTTTGTTTGTTTATTTATTTATTTATTTATTTATTTATTTATTTATTGAGAGAGAGCACAAGCAGGGGAGAGGCAGACAGGGAGAGAGGGAGAGGGAGAGATAGAGAGAGAGAGAGAGAGAGAGAGAGAGAGAGAGAGAGAGAGAGAATCTGACCATGCAGAGCTCGATGCAGTGCTCTAACTCATGAACCATGAGATCATGACCTGAGCTGAAATCAAGAGTTGTATGCTTAACCCACTGAGCCACCGGGTGCCCCTTCCATCACATTTTGATCCTGCATGAACCTGGGCAAGACAATTGACTCTCTCCAGCCTTGGTATTTCTCATTCATTAAAAAAAAAAAAAAAATAGAGGCCCTTTCAATAAAATAATGCAGGTTGAAATCATTTTATAAGATATAAACCTATGATGATGCAACATTTCTATTTTTTTCTTTTTGAGATTAATATTTTTTAATTTTTTTATTTTAAATTTTATTTTTTAAAATTTACATCCAAATTAGTTAGCATATAGTGCAACCATGATTTCAGTAGTAGATTCCTTAATGCCCCTTACCCATTTAGCCCATCCCCCCTCCCAAAACCCCTCCAGTAACCTTCAGTTTGTTCTCCATATTTATGAGTCTCTTCTGTTTTGTCCCCCTCCCTGTTTTTATATTATTTTTGTTTCCCTTCCCTTACGTTCATCTGTTTTGTCTCTCAAAGTCTTCATATGAGTGAAGTCATATGATATTTGTCTTTATCTGACTGACTAATTTCACTTAGCATAATACCCTCCAGTTCCATCCATGTAGGTGCAAATGGCAAGATTTCATTCTTTTTGATCAGCAAGTAATACTCCATTATATATATATATATACCACATGTTCTTTATCGATTCATCCATTGATGGACTTTGGGCTCTTTCCATACTTTGGCTATTGTTGATAGTGTTGCTATAAACATGGGGGTGCATGTGTCCCTTTGACACAGCACACCTGTATCCCTTGGATAAATGCCTAGTAGTGCAATTGCTGGGTCGTAGGGTAGTTCTATGGGTCGTAGAGTAGTTCTATGGAGAAACCTCCATACTGTTTTCCAGAGTGGCTGTACCAGCTTGCATTCCCACCAACAATGCAAAAAAGATCCTCTTTCTCTGCATCCTCTCCAACATCTGTTGTTGCTTGAGTTGCTAATGTTAGCCATTCTGACAGGTGTAAGGAGGTATCTCATTGTGGTTTGATTTGTATTTCTCTGATGATGAGTGAGGTTGAGCATTTTTTCATGTGTCGCTTGGCCATCTGGATGTCTTCCTTGGAGAAGTGTCTATTCATGTCTTTTGCCCATTTCTTCACTGGATTATTTGTCTTTTGGGTGTTGATATTGATAAATTCTTTATAAATTTTGGATACTAACTAATCCTTTATCTGATATGTCATTTGCAAATACCTACTCCCATTCTGTCAGTTGCCTTTTAGTTATGCTGATTGTTTTCTTCGCTGTGCAGAGGCTTTTTATTTTGATGAGGTCCCAGTAGTTCATTTTTGCTTTTGTTTCCCTTGCCTCCAGAGACGTGTTGAGTAACGTTGCTGCGGCCAAGATCAAAGAGGTTTTTCCTGGTCTCTGCTCGAGGATTTTGATGGCTTCCTGTCTTACATTGAGGTCTTTCATCCATTTTGAGTTCATTTTTGGGTATGGTGTAAGAAAGTGGTCCAGGTTCATTCTTCCACATGTCGCTGTCCAGTTTTCCCAGCACCACTTGCTGAAGAGACTGTCTTTATTTCATTGGATATTCTTTCCTGCTTTGTCAAAGATTAGTTGGCCATACGTTTGTGGGTCCATTTCTGGGTTCTCTATTGTGTTCCATTGATCTGAGTGTCTGTTCTTGTGCCAGTACCATATTGTCTTGATGATTACAGTTTTGTAGTATAGCTTGAAGTCTGGGATTGTGATGCTTCCTGCTTTGGTTTTCGTTTTCAAGATTGCTTTGGCTAGTCAGGGTCTTTTCTGGTTCCATACAAATTTTAGGATTATTTGTTCTAGCTCTGTGAAGAATGCCGGTGTTACTTTGATAGGGATTGCATTGAATATGTAGATTGCTTTGGGTAGTATTGACATTTTAACAATATTTGTTCTTCCTATCCAGGAATATGGAATCTTTTTCCAATTTTTTGTGTCTTCTTCAATTTCTTTCGTAAGCTTTCTATAGTTTTCAGTGTATAGATTTTTCACCTCGTTGGTTAGATTTATTCCTAGGTATTTTATGATTTTTTGTGCAACTGTGAATGGGATTGATTCCTTGATTTCTCTTTCTGTCGCTTCATTGTTGGTGTATAGGATTGCAACTGATATCTGTGTGTTGATTTTATATCCTGCAACTTTGCTGATTTCATGAATCAATTCTAGCAGTTTTTTTTGTGGAATCTTTTGGGTTTTCTGTATACAGTATCATGTCATTTGCAAAGAGTGAAAGTTTGACCTCCTCCTGGCTGATTTGGATGCCTTTTATTTCTTTGTGTTGTCTGAATGCAAAGACTAAGACTTCCAATACTATGTTAAATAACAGTGGTGAGAGTGGACATCCCTGTCTTGTTCCTGACCTTAGGGGGAAAGCTCTCAGTTTTTCCCCATTGAGGATGATATTAGCGTTGGGTCGTTCATATATGGCTTTTATGATCTCAAGGTATTCTCCTTCTATCCCTACTTTCTTGAGGGTTTTTATCAAGAAAGGATGCTGTATTTTGTCAAATGCTTTCTCTGCATCTATTGAGAGGATCATATGGTTCTTGTCCTTTCTTTTAGTGATGTGATGAATGGCGTTAATTGTTTTGCAGATATTGAACCAGCCCTGCATCCCAGGTATGAATCCTGCTTGGTCGTGGTGAATAATTTTTTTAATGTATTGTTGAATCCAGTTGGCTAATATCTTGTTGAGGATTTTGCATCCATGTTCATCAGAGAAATGAGTCTATAGTTCTCCTTTTTAGTGGGGTCTCTGGTTTTGGAATCAAGGTAATGCTGGCTTCATAGAAAGAGTTTGGAAGTTTTCCTTCCATTTCTATTTTTTGGAACACTTTCAAAAGAATAGGTGTTAACTCTTCCTTAAATGTTTGGTAGAATTCCCCTGGAAAGCCATCTGGCCCTGTATTCTTGTTTTTTGGCAGATTTTTTATTGCTAATTCGATTTCCTTACTGGTTATGGTTCTGTTCAAATTTTCTATTTCTTCCTGTTTTAGTTTTGGTAGTGTATATGTTTCTAGGAATTTGTCCATTTCTTCCAGGTTGCCCTTTTATTGACATATAATTGCTCATAATATTCTCTTATTATTGTTTTTATTTCTGCTGTGTTGGTTGTGATCTCTCCTCTTTCATTTTGGATTTCATTTATTTGGGTTCTTTCCTTTTTCTTTTTGATCAAACTGGCTAGTGGTTTATCAATTTTGTTAATTCTTTCCAGGAACCAGCTTCTGGTTTCATTGATCTGTACTACTGTTTTTTTTTGTTTTGTTTTTTTTTCTTTTTTTTTTTTTTTTTTTTTTGGTTTCAATAGCATTAATTTCTGCTCTAATCTTTATTATTGCCTGTCTTCTGCTGGTTTCAGGTTTTATTTGCCGTTCTTTTTCCAGCTCCTTAAGGCATAAGGTTAGGTTGTGTATCTGAGATCTTTCTTCCTTCTTTTTTTTTTTTTTCTTTCTTCCTTCTTTAGGAAGGCCTGGATTACTATATACTCTCCTCTTATGACCGCCTTTGCTGCATCCCAGAGGTTTTGGGTTGTGGTGTTATCATTTTCATTGACTTCCATATACGTTTTCATTTCCTCTTTAAAATTTTTTTTTCAACGTTTATTTATTTTTGAGACAGAGACAGAGCATGAACAGGGGAGGGGCAGAGAGAGAGGGAGACACAGAATTTGAAACAGGCTGCAGGCTCTGAGCGGTCAGCACAGAGCCTGACACGGGGCTTGAACTCACGGGCCGTGAGATCATGACCGGAGCCAAAGTCCCCAAGTCAGACGCTTAACCGACCAAGCCACCTAAGCACCCCTTCATTTCCTCTTTAACTGCTTGGTTAGCCCATTCATTCTTTAGTAGGATGTTCTTCAGTCTCCCAAGTATTTGTTACCTTTCCAAATTTTTTCTTCTGGTTGATTTCGAGTTTCATAGCGTTGTGATCTGAAAATATGCACGGTATGATCTCGATCTTTTTGTACTTAGTTAGGGCTGATTTGTGTCCCAGTATATGGTCTATTCTTGAGAACATTCCATGTACACTGGAGAAGAATGTATATTCTGCTGCTTTAGGATGAAATGTTCTGAATATATCTGTTAAGTCCATCTGGTCCAGTGTGTCATTTAATGCCATTGTTTCCTTGTTGATGTTTTGATTAGATGATCTGTCTATTCCTGTGAGTGGGGTGTTGAAGTCTCCTACTATTATGGTATTACTATCAATGAGTTTCTTTATGCTTGTGATTAATTGATTTATATATTTGGGTGCTTGCACATTTGGCACATAAATGTTTACAATTGTAAGGTCTTCTTGGTGGATAGATCCTTTGATTATGATATAATGTCCTTCTGCATCTCTTGATACAGTCTTTATTTTAAAGTCTAGATTGTCTGATATAAGTATGGGTACTCTGGCTTTCTTTTGTTGACCATTAGCATGAAAGATACTTCTCCATCCCCTTATTTTCAATCTGAAGGTGTCTTTAGGTCTAAAGTGGGTCTCTTGTAAACAGCATAGAGATGGATCTTGTTTTCTTATCCATTGTGTTACCCTATGTCTTTTTATTGGAGCATTGAGCCCACTGACGTTTAGAGTGAGTACTGAAAGATAGGAATTTTTTGCCATTATGTTGCTTGTAGAGTTAGAGTTTCTGGTGGTGTTCTCTGGTCCTTTCTAATCTTTGTTACTTTTCAGCTATATATATATGTGTATGTGTATATATATATATATACACATATATATTTTTTTCCCATCTTTTCTCCCCTCAGAGAGTCCCTCTTAAAATTTCTAGGCTGGTTTAATGGTCACAAACTCCTTTAATTTTTGTTTGTCTGGGAAACTTTTTATCTCTCCTTCTATTTTGAATGACAGCCTTGCTGGATAGAGAATTCTTGGCTGCATATTTTTATGATTCAGCACACTGAATATATCCTTCCACTCCTTTCTGGCCTGCCAAGTTTTGTGGATAGGTTTGTGCAAACCTGATCTGTATTCCCTTGTAGGTTAAGGACTTTTCTTCCCTTGTTGCTTTCATGATTCTCTCCTTGCCTGAGTATTTTGTGAATTGGACTATGATATGCCTTATTGATGGCTGGTTTTTGTTGAATCTAATGTGGGTCCTCTGTGCTTCCTGCATTTTGATGTCTGTGTCTTTCCTTAGGTTAGGAAAGTTTTCCACTATGATTTGCTCACATAACCCTTCTACCCCTATTTCTCTCTTCCTCTTCTGGGACCCCTATGATTCTGATGTTGTCCCTTTTTAATGAGTCACTGATTTCTCTAATTCTTAAATCGTGCTCTTTTGCCTTAATCTCCCTCTTTTTTTCTGCTTCGTTATTCTCCATAAGTTTGTCCTCTATATCTCTGATTCTCAGTTCTGCCTCGTCCATCCTTTCCACTGCTGCATCCATCCATGATTACAGCTCAGTTATAGCATTTTTAATTTCATTCATTCTGGCTATTTTTTACTTCTTTTATTTCTGCAGAAAGGGATTCTAATCTATTTTCGACTCCAGTCAGTATTATTATTGTGATTCTAAATTCTGGTTCAGACATCTTGCTTGTATCTGTGTTGGTTAAATCCTTGGCTGTCGTTTCTTCGTGCCCTTTCTTTTGGTGTAAATTTGTTCGTTTTGTCATTTTGAAGGGAGAAAAGCAAGTAATGAGGTAGAAAAATTGAAATTAAAAAAATTAAAATTAAAAATATATTAAAATTAAAAATTAAACACACACACACACAAATCAAATAGATGATGCTAGATCCTAGGTGTGTTTTGGTCTGGGTGTTGAAAGTGGTTTGACAGATTAGAGGGAAAAAAAGGTGTGGGGGGAAGAAAAAAAAGGAAATCATTTGAGAATTTGAAAAAATGAATAATCTACTCAAGTAGACTAAAATGATATGATGGGGGTAAAATAGAATTGGAAAAAATTTACACAAAAGTAAAGAATATAGTAGAAAAAAATTAGAGAAAACTATTTTTAATAAAAATTAAAAATAAATATGAATTTTTTTCTTTTTCTGTATTTAAGAAAAAAGAAAAGAAGTGAAAAAGAGAAAAAAGAAAAAAGAAATCATTTGAAAATTTGAAAAAGTGAATACACTATAGTAGACTAAAATAAAATTATGGAAGTAAAATAGAATTTGAAAAAATTTACATAAAAGCAAAAAATATAGTAATCAAAATTAAAGAAAAATATTTTTATTAGAAAGTGAAAGTAAAAATGAATTTTTTTCTCTTTTTGCATTCAAGAAAAAGAAAAGAAATGAAAAATAGAAAAAAGAAAAAGAAAGAAAAAAAGGAAATTGTTGAAAATTTGAAAAGGTGAATGCACTGAAGTAGACTAAAATAAAATGATGGAAGTAAAGTAGAATTTGAAAAAGTTTACACAAAAGTAAAAAATATAGTAATAAAAATTAAAGAAAAATATTTTTAATAAAAATTGAAAATAACAATGAAATTTTTCTTTCTGTGTTCCAGAAAAAGAATTGTAAAAGAGAAAAAGAGAAAAGAAAAAAAAGAAAGAAATTTGAATAGCTGAACCTGTGAACAGATTGAAGTAGGACTGAAATTGCTTCATTTTCCCCTAGAAGTCAGTCTATGTAGCACTTTGTAGTCCATAAACTAAGCCGGCGGTGAGACTTGTGTTCTTGAAGAGCAAAGTTGGCCCACTTGGGCGGGGCTCAGTGCAACAGCTCCGCTCTCCCCTAGATGGCGCTGCTAGCCTATTGGGGTGGATGGTTGCAGTGCTCATAGGTGCGTATGCACATGCGCATGCTACCCACTCTGTTCTCCCGGATCAGGTATCGCGCACCTGTCCTCTGTCTTCACCTGTCCTCTGTCTTCAGCTCTTGTCCACTCCCTGCTTTTTCACTCTTCATGACCAGGCCTCACGCAGTACCTCTCTACTGAGTTTTTTCTCAGGTGCAGCTGTTTCCCCCAGCCCCTTATTTCCAAAGGACTGCGGCTTTGACCCATTCCGCCCCTCTGCGGGAGGGTCTCACTGAGCAATGGCCGAATGAGCAATGGCCGAATGTTGGCTGCACCCAGGAATGCCCGCTGGACCCTGCTGCTGCCAGTGCCCCGAGACTGTGGGCAGGTGCCAGCCCACCCCAGAAAAAGTTCGTGAGACAGTGTAGCAGCAGCGTTTCAGGGATTATGGAAAATCACAACACACATCTGGCACCAGGCTTCACCCTTAATAACCTTGTCCCAGCACCAGAGAATGTGGCCGCCTTCCAGGGTCTGCTGGGACCAGGTGGCTTCAACAGTGTCTACCGAATGTCCTTCCAGCAGCGGAACCGCTTTCCCTGTGTGGCCCGAGAACCTCCCGGATCCCACTCTATTCCTGGGGATTCGCCCTTCCCACCAGAGCATCGCCAGGTATCGAGCTGTGGAGTTGCAGCCTTTGCGCTCCCCTTGTTTGCAGTCTTAATGGAATTTAAACCCTCTCCTTTCTCCTTTCTCCCTTTTTAGTTTAGTCCCTGTGGCTATTTCCAATTTTCCACTTTCTCTCCAGCTGCTTTTGGGGAGGGGTGCTTTTCCCGTATTCTCCCCCCCCCCCCAGTCTCCATCCTCTCTCCACCCACAAAAGCAGTTCCCTACCTTTTGCGGCTTCTCGCTCCCCAAATTCACCTCTCCGCGCCGCGTACCTGCTGAATTCTGTGGTTCAGGTTGTGCTGATTGTTGTGTTAGTCCTCTAGTCAGTTTTCTAGGTGTGTAGGATGGTTTAGTGTTGGTCTGGCTGTATTTCATGGACGCGAGACACACAAAAATCTTCCATGCTGTTCTGCCATCTTGGCTCCTCCCTATTATTTTTTAATGTTTTTTTTTGTTTTGTTTTGTTTTCGAGACAGAAAGCGCCACTGAGTGACTAATGAGTATAACTTCCTCCAACTTCTGTACAGATACTCCTCACTGAAATCAGAGGGAATCCTAGGAAAAGTTGCTTAGCTTTTTTTGGCTGATGTTTACTACAGGGAAGCAAGCCGACTGGTGTTTTATTCAAGGGTTGCAACCTGGCAAACATTGGCTTAACATGATCTCTGGATGTGCTTCGTTTTGTTTTCATTAAGTCCACACTACATTGTAGAGGCAATGTGGGTAGGCAGCCTTATGCTGGGTCGTAATACAAGCAGCTTATACCCATATTCCTTGTATTAGACTTAGTGACACTGTCAGGTTGACTGGATGCCCCCAGCAGGAGGTGGAATTTATAAACCTATTCATTCATCAAATATTTATGATCTCTGTGAAGACATTTTGAGGCACTGGAGAACAGGAGCATGAGACTTGATGTATGTTTTCTCAGATTTGGCTAATGCTCTGATGGGAAAGCAAAATTAAGTAGACAACAAATTGCAGTACACAGCAGTGTTCAATAAATTCCATATGCACTAAGAGAATAGGGCTGTAGGAGCAATCTTATCCAGAGGAAGAACCAGGCAAAAAAGAAAATAACTTCCACTTGAAGGGATGGGAGAAACCGTGGAGGGTGGGGAAGGAAAGGTGGGGAACGACGAAGGGCACCGTGGACAGAGAGCCTGCTACAAGACTTTTGGAGACTCTTAGAGATAAATCTACTCTCTAAATGCCTGGATGCATTTGTATTATGACCAGACAACCTTTCTATTTTTACATTGTAAATCACCCACACACAAAATACCCTGAGGGATCAATTGATGTTAAATGTAATTGTTATAATAGCGTACTAAAATATTGGGTCTTGTTATTACTATCTATGCTGATATGGTTAAATGTATATTTAAAAATAACTATGATTTTATTTAAATTAGTTTAATCAGAGTGGCCACCATCACTCACATTACTGGCTGTGGTATGGTGGTAATTTATGGTATTCTCAGCCAATGACTATGACAAGTCTATTAAAAAGTTTTCAATGAAAATTTCGTATCTGTAACATAAAGGATCTGAAAGCATAAGGTATTCTTTTCCCTAGCCAGATCATACCTGAACTGAGCATAACTCCTTGTCTGGTTAAAACTGGTAATAAGGAGGGGTGCCTGGGTAGCTCAGCTGGTTAAGCATCTGACTTCAGCTTAGGTTGTGATCACGCAGTTTGTGGGTTCGAGCGCCGCATCGGGCTCTGTGCTAATAGCTCACAGCCTGGAGCCTGCTTCAGATTCTGTGTCTCCCTCTTTCTCTGCCACTCTCCCACACACATTTTGTCTCTCTCTCCCTCAAAAATAAATAAACAATAAAAACAATTTTAAAAAAAACCGATAATAAGGACTAGTAAAGACAGTTCTGAACAAGAAACCAGAAGACCTAGGTTTTGTTCCCAACTCTATCCTTATGTAACTGGGAAGTTTTGATTCAGGATTCTTTGAGAACAACCTTGACACCTTACTGATCAAATGAACAGAAAATAAATATAAGCCTTCATGTGCTGTTCAAAGAAGGGCAGGGTTGGAAATGGAACCAGAAATTTCTGGAAACTTTGTGACCATCTATGAACCAGGAATTCACCAACTTTGTCTACATTGCTTATACTGAAATTTCTTTGTTTTCCAGTGACACACACTTAGCATTGGACTTGTTTACTAACCATGTTGGTCTGGCCTAACATGAAAGGAAGGCAATAGAAAAAGCACAAAGTACAAGAGACGAACTATGGATATGTTGCAATCATTGCAGCCAATGTTTCTGATTTTCTGGGAATCTGAAGCTGAACATGGTATAAAGAATTGTGGGGAAGAGATCCATCTATTTGACAAATGTTTGGAGCAGGACTTGCCGCACATGTGAGAGTGGTCCCTTTTCTGTATATGACAGGCACAATCTTGCCACACTGTAATCACATTTGTAAGATAGAGCCACACTGCTCCATGGAATCTTAAATGAAATTGTGTGACAGCCAGGGTTTTTACTGCAGGTAGCAAAGCACATTCCAAATAGTTTAAACAGAAATGAATTTACTAAGACATAGTTGATAGTTTATGGAACATCAGGAAAGTCAGAGAACCAGACTGTGTTTCATGGTTAGGAAAATGCTCAACCACACCATGGAATTTTTTAGGGGAAATTACCATGAAGTTGATACCCACTCTTAGGAATCTATAGATGGCCTGGATACCCATATTCCACCAGGCTGTCCAGAACATCTGATTTCCCTTTGACCAGTTGCCATGTTATGCAGGTGCGTTGATTGGAAGAAATTGGACACAATCCTATAGCCTAGCTGGAAGGGGGTCAGTGAAATTTGGTGGTACATGTGCTAAGTGAGCCAAATATCAGGATCTACTACAAGTAATATCAAATAGTAATAATAATAATATAATATAACAGTAGTTTAAATGTATATAGCACTTATGCCTGCAAAGCCCTGCTCTAAGCCCCCTAGCTGGTTATTTTGTTTTTTGTTTATGTTTTGTTTTGTTTTTGAGAGAGAGAGAGAGAGAGAGGGAACGAGCAAGCGTGGGGGAAAGGGGCAAAGCCAGGGAGAGAGAGGGAGAGAGAGAGAGAGAGAGAGAGAGAGAGAGAGAGAGAGAGAATCCCCAAGCAGGCTCCACACTGAGCATGGAGCCTGATGTGGGGTTCGATTCCATTACCCTAGGATCATGACCTGAGCTGAAATCAAGAGTAGGACACTCAAACGACTGAGCTACCCCAGTGCCCCTATACATTCAATTTTTAAAAACAAATTGCTATGTAAGTAGTCATCAACATTTTACAGAAAATGAGGTTTAAGAGATGTGGTTCGCTGTCCCAGGTCACATAATTACTAACAAGCAGTCAGTCAATGGACCCTGGCAACCTGGCTCAGAGGCCACGGTCTTTAGTGCTATCACACACTAGTTCTCATGCACAGAAGGAGAACACTCTTGACAATGAGGGAAGGAAGGAGTGTGGCAAATGTTAACAGATAAATAATCGAAATCACCCCAATTTTATTGACTTTGTTAAATGGATGGGCTCTGATCTAGAATTTGGCCCTAATCTGGAATTTGACTGTAGGAAAGAGAGCAGAGCTCTCTTCTAGGTTTCTCTTCCAGGACACAGTAAAGATTGTGCAGTTTGGCTGTGCTATGCAGGAGAATGAGAAGCATTCTGGCTCTTTCTATTCCTTCCAGCGCTGCCTTTTGCTTTACTGACATAAGAAACCTTGACTGGTGTCATAGAAAAGCAGTATGTTTAGGAAAGGTCAGAGGAGATTGTGTACTGCCCTTTGACATCATCAAGAAAATCTTTGGTTTCATGGTAATTACAGATCTTTATCAATGGCCAGGAGAGGGGAAGATGAGAATGCAGTTTGGATTCCAAATCCCAGGCTGATTACAGAACATAAAAAATTGAGAAAAATCATCCCTGACTTGTAAACAGAAAATTTGAAATGGAAATCATTGAGAAAAAACAAATATTGACTCAGCATAGCAGTTTTTATAACTACACTTTCAAAATGCATCAGACCGGATTTGCTAGAACAACAATAGCTGCCCTTTCCTAGTTGATGTTTTTATTGTTTGATTTTGATGTGAAATTTTTGTCCTTTGATGTCGAGATCATCAGGACACATATGCCTGTTAATTACTTTATTTAGAAATACCATTGTTCAGATGTTAACATGGATCATGTTTGGACTTCCTGGGGACAATAAGGCTCTCTAGGGGGTACTTGGCCTGATGAAAATGTTGTTTCTGAACGATCATTTCTTCCTTGCACAAGTCTGTTAATAAATACCACTAATGAGCATATTAAGTATGTTTCTTCCTTCATTATGTGGTAGGTCACCCCTGAACACAGATTCATTTTACTTACAAAATGGAGCCATTTATTTACTTTTTAGGCAAAAGACTTTCTGTTTAAAATCCGGTTTATTATTATTGTTTCCTATGGGAAGACTACAACATTAGAAAGATGTAACTCTGAGTATCAAACATTACAAAGAGGTAAACTCTAAAAGGAGAAGTTGGAACATTGTGGTAAGGTTACAAATAAGATATTTTTTTCCTATTTAATAGGTAGGGAAGAAGATTTTTTAAATAGCGTGTTCATGTAACATTTTACCATCACAATGGGTTGATTTCAATAAATACATTTGAGCCAACTTCCACATTTATTCAAAACTAAGTTAATTTCTTGTGGTTTGTCTTCAAATTCCATGGGTTTTCGACATCAGTTATGATTCTTTATGTGCACATTATATATAAAGGAGTACCTACAAATTAAAGATCTTTTTGCTCAATAAGAAAAAATACTCATTAATGATTCTCAAACTGTATTCTACAGGATTGTTAAGATAGCACAGTTACAAGCTATGCTTAGCATAGCACAGAATCATTACCACAAATGTTTTTATACTGATAGATGTTAAAAGATAAACTGAGGCTTAACATAATTTTAAGAGTTGATTTGAAAAAAAAAAATGCTTCCAACCAGATGGTGCCAAACTGGAAGTGGTCAGGAGCAATTTACCAATAGGAGCTAGGGGAAAGACTTTTATAGAGAAAAGGTGGAAGCAAAACAAGGAAATTAATTACTTGGCTATGGCTTTTGCCTTATTCGAAAAAGCCTGTTTGGCTGTTGGTGACTGGCTTTCCTTAGGATATGATTTCTTAACCTTGAGTCATTTTCAGTCTTGGGTTTTGATTTGCTTAGGTAGACTGCTGAGGTATTAGAGCCACTTCAGTCTAATGGCTTCCTTGTTTAATTCATTTAACCTAGAGTACTGCATTCCAGAACACTGAAGAAGGGGCGATTATCTTACTTTCAGTAAGTGGGTCATCCTTGTTGCTGATAGACATTCCCGTTGCTCTACACACTCTCGTTTTCTATGGTTCTTTTACTTTAAAACCAAATGCCACCGATTGTGTGCACCAACTAAAAGAGTTTATAGACTCTTTCTGAGTCAGATTTTTATGGTCTCTGTTGTATTATATCATGTGACATCAGTACAAATACAACTGGTAGTAATCAAGTTGTTTGGTGAAATCTTTTTGCTGCACTTAGGTCTTGTAATACAAAGTGGACCATAATCTCTTCCTGTTTAGGCTCCATATCTCACAAGTGAAGGAGGAGTTCAGAAAGAATACCCCAGTCTCTTACTTATTTATACCCTATAGAGTGCACACATCAAAAGGACCTTGGGGGGTTTTGGTAAGATATGTTACTGGGAGAATTTAAGTCACATAGAAAGTTTAGATGTGTGAATTATAAGAAGAAATGAGAAATACTTTTTTTTCTGTTTTAATAAGTGAGTATCCAGAAAGATTGAGTACTCCTCATTAGAAACTGAGACATCATTTTACTAGCATGGGAAATATCACGAGACAGGGGCAAAGGGTTCTTTGGTGTGTTCCCTCATTCAGCTGACAGCCCCTTGAATGGTAGGCAATAAAAGCAGGCTATCACCATTAGCACCACTCATTACAGGGCTAGAAAATATTGATTACTTGGTTTTCAAGAAAATTACATAATAAATTCAGACTTGATCCACCATTTCCTTTCTCTATATTTGTTCTGATTTGCTGTTGAATCCATTTTTTACACACTCAAAACCGACTGTTTTCCCCATAGAGGAATGTGGGTTACACATAATGAACAGGATTGAATTTGTGTTCAGATTATTAATGGATTGGTAACAACTGTTACTGTGCCATGCTTCTCTCAACAGCTGTTTATATTTTATTTAAAATCTGTAAAAACATTTCCGTGTAGTCCCTTGATCTGTATAATAATTTCCTTTTGTTCCAAGCCGTTGAAGGTGTCTTTGAACCCACGAGGCACTATTCATCTATTCCTTCAAGACAGGTCCACTTTCATCATAAAAAATGAACATCATGAAAAATGAACTCTGAAATCAAAGTGAGAAAACAAAGGTGGGTGAACTCTACAAGGCGATAGAATAAAAGTCGAGGCAGCTGCTGAAAAAGATCACTCACTATTGTTCCAAACTGCCCTTGATTTGCACCAGGAAGCTGCCTTCCTGCACTACACTGAATCTTTTCCAGAGTTATCTTTTGTGTTCATTCTCTGCTTACAGCCTCTCTAAAAATTCTGCTCACTGTTTGTCACAGTCAGGAACAAGTCTGTTAAGCTCCCCCTAGTTGATAAGTAGGCGTTGTTACTTATGGATATCCTGTTGTGTTCACCTCCCGTAGTCTTGAATTTTCTTATTGTTCAAGCCAGAGTGATCTCAGAAGAGCATTCTTTGTAAAGTACAATGTCTACTTAAAAATTTGTCAATGTGATTCCAAAAATAACCTGGATATGAGTCCAAATGACCGTTCTCTCCACATGCTTCATTGTGATTAAAGTAAAACCAGAAAAAAAAATTCTACAAAATGGGAAAGGGAGGCAGAGCACCATCCTGCAAATTGCTATATCACCTGCAAAATGCCATGAAAAAGGGCCTTTCCTTTTTGAAGCAAAGGATGAATAAGAAAATATGAGTCCATCATATGCAAGTGGAGAAAAAAAAGATAAAAGGACAAAATCTTTTACTGCTGTGTCAATGAAAGGTACAGGATAAGTTGGGTTGGGGTGGGGTGGGGTGGAAGGAAGGAGAAGACTCGATAAATGTCAGATTTCTGAGAGTGCAGGGTGGTTTTGAGTTTGCAAATTTAGCCAATGACTTTTACCCGTAAAATCAGAAGGTGGTCACTTTTAATCACTTTATATAGCTAACCTTGTTTTATGGGAAACTCTAGAACGACAGTGAGGAATTTCTTGAGTCATATTTAATACCACTCCCACATAATGTTTTACAGTGACTATTCCAGATATTTACCAGAAATCAGAGCCTGGGTTCGCATAACTTTTACATCTTAATGCCTTATTTGTACACAAAGTCGTTCTTCTTTGCATTAGGAAAACTGCAGTTCTATCAATGAAGGGGAAGCCAGTAAAGAATGGGTAGTGGAGGAAAGGAGGCCTCAGGCTGCCAAAGGAGATGTATGACTACTATCTAAACCAAACCTAGAAAAAAAAAGCAAAGTATTTCAGAAGAGGAATATATTTAATTGCGGCCCCAGGAGAGGCAATTTATGTGCCAACAAGTTATGTGGGTTTTATGTGCCTATTAGTTTGCTATTCAATTAAAAAATGTGTACTTACCATGGCAACACCCATCTCTCCTGATACACAAGCTAATTTTGAGTCATGCAGAGCACCTTCTCAAAGCAACACACAAACAAACCAGCAGATTCCAATAGATGCAAATTTCTTTAAAGCATATCATTGAAACAGATGTGCTGCAAATGCCGGTTTTATTTTAGGAATGCTTTTTGTGTTTCATGGTAATGATAACTCTGAGTTATAAAAGGCCTCTTTAAAAATCAAGCTGCAAAATAGTAAGCACTATAACAAGTGATCTTTGAAATAAGAGAAATATTTCCATTTATTAGAGAGTCAATTTCCTAAATTAATTGTCCTATTGGTTATGAGGTAATTAGATTATCTTCTATTTTCTCATGATACATGCTTCTATTTTCTTTGCATAAGTAGAATCCAAATATATTAATGAGAAGAGATGGCAAAAGAATATTTGCTCCTTTTCATCTGTCTTCATTTGGAATGACCAAAACCTAGTAAATATTCCAGTTATTAAAATAGTTATCATGTTGATACATTGGGCAAGACCGATCTAAGGACTTTCAGATGGTTTCTGCTGAATTAGGTAGATTTTCTATTTTAAATTATTGCATTTGCATACAAATTTTTATATAATGCAAATGCTCCCTATTATCATTTGTATATTAAGAATAAGCTATTGCTGACGCAATTAGGTAGCTTAGTGGCTAAGAGCAATGATTCTATTCCAAAGTGTTTGAGTTTGATTAAAAATTCTACAGTTTAAAAGTGGCAGACTTTAAGCAAATTATTTACTCTTTCTTTGGAACTCTTTTGATGGGCTGTAAAACTGAGATAACTAAGGCAGTTGTAGGGAAGACATGAATTGGAAAACATTTGTCATAGAACATGTTTGTAATAAATGCCTGCTCTTTGCAATAAAGATTAAAGCCACAATCTAATATTTTTATTAGTTTACAGAACACTTAGTTAAATAATTTAAAGCTCAACTTATATACTCCATAGAGCAGATTACATACAAAACTTGTCTACCAAATAGCTTTTGATGACAAAGATGAGTTTATTTTCTACTCTTTCTGTCATAGTTATGTTAGCTAAGTTCTCTGAGCTGTGGTTTTTCCTTTGATAAAATGGAGATAGCATTGCTTAGCCTTAAAGGATTGTTATGAGGAGTCAATAAAATAATATAAATCAAATTTCAATGTAGTGAAAAGCATATGACATTCATTCAATGAATAAACTTTTCCTTAATATGTAGGGCATAGTTTGGCAATATCAGATTACTTCCAAAATGGAGAGTAAGTCAGTATATCTAAATATTTTTAATGTATGAGGTATTTAAGAGAAAAGATCAAATTGAATTTGAAATAAACAACAACGAAAAAGAAATATAAAATTACAGCAGAATTAATGAAATTGAAAACAGGATTTCAATAGGAAAATAAATGAGGCCAAAAGCTGATTCTTTGAAAAGATGAATAAAATCAATAAGCTTCTAGCTAGACTAATTAAAAGTGACAGAAGACACAAATTAATAATATCAGAAATGAAAGATGGTTATCACTACAGATCTACAAAACATTAAAAACATAATAAAGGAATATTATGAACAGCTCTATGCCCACAAATTTGATAACCTAGATTAAATGAATCCATCCCTTGAAAGACACAATTTGCTAAAACTCATACAAGAAAAATAAAGATAATCTGAATAGGCTCTATATTTTAAAAAAGGAATCAATAATCTTCCAAAATAGAAAGCACCAGGCCCAGGTGGGTTCACTGGTGAATTCTACCAAACATTTAAAGAAGAAATTATATGAACTCTGTACATTGTCTTTCAGAAAATAGAAGCAGAGAGAATACTTTCTATCTCATTCTATGAGGCCAGAATTACCCTAATAACAAAACTTTGAAAAGCTTTTAAATACCATTATTTCTAATAAACATAGATGCAAAAATGCTCCATAAAATATTAGCAAATCAAACCCAGCAATGTATAAAAGAATGGTACACCACAACCAAGTGTGATTTATTACAGGTATATAAGTCTGGTTCAATAGTAAAAAATCAATTAATGTAATCTATTACATCACAGGCTAATCAAGAAAACCACATATTAATAGCAATAGATACAGAGAAAGAATTGGATAAAATCTAACTTCCATTCAAAACTTCCAACAAACCAGGAATAGAAGAAAACATCTTCGACTTGATTAAAAACAAAATCTACCCAACCCCTCCCACATTTAACATCATGCTTACTGATATGAAACTAGAAACTTTTTTGCTAAGATCAAGAAGAAGGTAAAGATATTCCCTCCTATCACTCCTTTTCAACATTGTACTAGAAGACCTAGTTCATGAAATAAATGACAAAAGGAAATAAAAAAGATTGGGAGGGAAGAGATAAAACTTTGTACACAGATGACTTTGTAAGCTATGTAAAAAAATCCAAAAAAAATTTAAAACAACAACAACAACAATAAAAACCCTCTCAGAACTAATAAATGATTACAGCAAAATTGCAGGATACAAGATTAATATATTAAAGTCAATCTTTTGCCTATATCTCAGCAATGAAAAAGTGGAATTTGAAATTAAAAGCACAATACCATTTATATTAGAACCTACCCCCCGCCCCGGATAAAGTACTGAGGTATAAATCTAACAAAATATTTCCAAGAACTATATGTGAAAAACTAAAAATTTCTGATGAAAGAAATCGAAGAAGAACTACATAAATGGAGAGATATTCCATGTTCATGAATAGGAATATTCAAATTGTCAAAATGTCAATTCTTTTAAACTTGTTTTATAGATTTGAATCAATCTCAATAAAAATCCTGGCAAGTTATATTGTAAATATCAACAAATTGATTCTAAAGTTTATACTGAGAAGCAAAAGAAGTTAGAAAAGCCAGCACAATATTAAAGGAGAAGAAAAAGTTGTATGTCCTATGACTGACACTACCCAACATCAAGACCTATAGAAAGCAAGACAGCATAGAATTTGCAAAAAAAATAGTAAATAGTGCAATGGAACAGAATAGAGTCCCAAAATAGACTCACATAACTATAGCAAAGTGATCTTTGAAAAAGGATAGAAAGTCTTTCCACAATTAGTGCTAGAACAACTAGCCATCCACATGTAGGAAGAAAAAAAATGAATGTACAATCTTCACACCCTTACCCAAAATAACTCAAAATAGTTCCCAGACTTAAATGTAAAATGCAAATCTATAAAAAAATATTTAGAAGATAACATAGGAGAAAACCTAGATGGCTTTGGGATTGGTAAAGACTTTTAGATACAACACCAAACGTATGATCTATGAAAGGACTAATTGATAAACAGGACCTCATTACAATTAAAAACTTCTGCAAAAGACAATATCAAGACAATGAAGAGACAAGTTACAGACAGGGAGAAAAGATTTGCAAAAGATAAAGAACTTTTATGCACAATATACAAGAACTTTTAAAACTCAACCATAAGAAAATGAACAACTCTACTACAACATGGGCAAAATAACTTAACACTCACCTCAACTAAAAAGATATACTGATAGCAAGTAAGTATAGGAAAAGATATTCAGCATCATATGATATTAGGGATTTGCAAATTAAAACAGCAATGGGAACCACTACATGCCTATTAAAATGGCCCAGATCCAAAACACTAAAAACACCAAATCCTGGCAAGAATGTGAACTAACAGCAACGCTCATCCACTACTGGTGAAAATGCAAATTAATACAGCCACTTTTGAAGATAGTTTGGCAGATTCTCACAAAACTAAACATAGTCTTACCATATGATTCAGCAATTACACTCATTGGTATTTATCCAAATGAGTTGAAAACTTATATACACACATAAAATCTCTACACATTTATTCATTACAGCTTTTTAAGATAATTCTCAAAAGCTGGAAGCAATCAAGATGTCTTTCAGTTGGTGAATAGATAAATAAACTGTAGTACATCCATTTCAATGGAGTATTTTTTTTAGCACATAAGAGAAATAAATTATCAGCTATGAGAAGTATAGAGCAAGACTTAAATGCATATTACTAAGTAAAAGACGCCAGTATGAAAAGGTTGCATACTTTATGATTCCAACCATATGACAGTCTGGAAAGGGAAACTATGGGAATAGTAAAAAGATCAATAATGTCAGGTGTTGGGGATGAGGAGCAGCGATGAATAAGTGGTTCACTAGAATTTTTAGAGCAGTGAAACAATTCTATATGATATCATTTGATAATGGTGGATACAGGCCATTATAGATTTATCAAAACCTGTAGAATGTACAATACCAGAAGTGAAACCTATGGTAAACTATAGACTTTGGGAGATAATGATGAGCCATTGTAGGTTCATCAAATGTAACAAATGTAGCACTCTGGTGGGGGATATTCACAGTGGGGAAGCTGTGCCTGTGCATGGACAGGGGACATATGGGAACTCTATATGTGAACCTAAAACTGCTCTAAAACAATAAAGTTTATTAAAAAAATGGAAACATTCTGGAGGCCTGAGTTTATGATCATGTCAATTCTAATCTAAATTATTGAAGCATTCAGGGCGTTTGGGTGGCTCAGTCAGTTAAGTGTCCTACTTCGGCTCAGGTCATGATCTCATGGTTTGTGAGTTCCAGCCCCGCATCCGGCTCTGTGCTTACAGCTCAAAGCCTGGAGCCTACTTTGGATTCTGTGTCTCCCTTTCTCTCTGCTCCTCCCCTGCTCACGCTCTGTCTCTCTCTCCTTCAAAAAATAATAAACATTCAAAAAGAAATTTAAAAAAATTATTGAAGCATTATCAGTGATGCCAGCCTATTCAATTTATTATGTCCTCCTTGCTTGTGAAAGGAATATAGGAAATCAATAAAGCAGACATATAAATACTATGACAGAAGTATAAGTTTGTACCTTAATTGGAAATTTTCTAACCAATAGATTCTCAGCATTACAAAAATCCTTGAGAATAATCTATGCATATTTGAATTTTAATATAAATTTAATCCATGCATATTTGAATTGAGTGTGGAACCTGCATAAGATTCTCTCTCTCTTTCTCTCTCTATCTCTCCCTCTGCTCCTCTCCCCACTGGTGCTATCTTTCTCTCTCTCTCTCTCTCTAAAGTAAAACTATATATATATATATATATATATATATAAATTGTGATATTGTGCCTATAGAAATGTAATTTTCACATTACATAAGCATATTGCAATCATTTTAAAAAGGAAAAGAGTTCCTAGACACGAAGATAGAAACAAGGATAAGAACAAGTTTGTGCTGGGTCTTTTCAGACATTTTGTTTTCTTGTTTGTTTTTACTAACTGCAATTGAAAATTATTGAGAAATTTGATTTTACTTTGTTTTATTTAAGTTATTTATTTTGAGAGAGACAGAGACAGCATGAATGCAGAGAGCAAGGGAGAGAGAGAATCCAAGCAGGTTCTGCACTGCCAGCACAGAGCCTGATACAGGGCCCCAGCTCAGGAAACTGTGAGATCATGACCTGAGCTGAAACCAAGAGTCAGACACTTAACCGACTGAGCAACCTAGGCACCCCTATTGATAAATTTTAATCAAGGGAATCATGTGATCAGATCTGTGACTTAAAAAGATTACTCAGGGTATTGCCTGGAGAATGTTGTCAATACCATGCATGAAGATATGGTGTTGGACATTGGAGAAAAAGGAGAGTTTAGGTTGTGTTGAGATTTAAACAAATCTCAAACTTTAAGAAACAAAAATTAGAGATGCAGAGAAAAGGACAAAAAAACCAAAATGCATGAGCATAATGAAATAAGCATCAGGAACATTAAAAAAAAAATAAAAGAATTGCCACTAGAGACAATTAGTGACATGGTTAACAAACATGAGCCATTCCCTGATGATGCAGAGAGAATGTCCAAAAGTGAATGTGACAAAGGAAAAGATGAAAGCTATGGGTGATACCAAAATGAAATTTCAGTTGAATAAATCTGTCTTAGAAAGAAACAAGCTAATTGGAAGCGAAGCAATAAATGATACAAGCCATAGGAGAGGGGGAAGATGAATGCACAAAGTAAAGGGCTGAGCTGCGAATAAATCAACAGAGTTCCACACATAGATAAAAGCTCATAAAATATTTTACTTTCCACGATAAAGGAAAAAAACACATCACATACATGCCTAAGACAATAATACATACCCTGCAAAGTCTAAAACCTCCAACTCTAACAAATGCTAGAAGACTATCCATACAAGTATGAAATAAAAAAGCAGTAACCCAAATATTTTGTATACAGCCAAATACATGGTATAATAGAAAAGAATTTCAATGTACAAAAAGATTAGAAAATAAGCTACATACCTCCATTTTTATAATAATAGTTAAGAACTTCTCATGCTCACTAAGAGATGCTAAGTAAATGCATCTATTTATACAGGAAAACAAAGTAACAGGACACAACAGAAAATTAGAACTGGATATTTTTTCTTTACATGCTTTAGATTACAAATTAAAGAGTTTAAAATCTATTAGCTTGACTTTTTTTTTTAATGTTTATTTATTTTTGAGAAAGAGTATGAACAGAGGAGGGGCAGAGAAGAGGGAAGAGACAGAGCATCGGAAGCCAGCTGTATGCTGACAGCAGAGAGCCCAATGTGGGGCTTGAACTCAGGAACTGCAGGCTCTTGATCTGAGCTGAAGTTGGCTGTTTAACTGACTGAGCCACCCAGGTACTCCAACATCTTTAGCTAGACTTAATAACCTGACAGTAAATGATTGCTCAGCAATTCTTTCTCATGTATTTCCCTAGTTCTAAGAAATTTGTTTACAAATTCCCAGCTTGGTCTCCCAGTTCAGATAGACATAGGGAATTTGATATCCATCTAGACAATAATAAACAATGTTCTAACCCAGTAGTCGTTTCAGTGGGCTGAATTATTTAACTGGTTGAGCCACTGTGGGGGAAGAATGATCCAAAAGCACTTTCTTTTCCCACTTGCTCAAATCCTAAAAATTAAAGTAGATTTGAGAGCCATATTGTCTTTTTCATCATCAAGGAACACGAACAATGACATTTTACATCATTAAAACTCATAAAAATTGGTTGAGTCATTGAATTTTTTAAACTGTGAAAAGTCTATATAAACTACTCAGTTGAAGATATTTGCTATCATGAGTTCCACTTTATATCTTTTTATTATGATATGTGAAATTTTGGTTCAGGAAGTTTAAGCATCATTATGTCATAATCTTATGAGATATTTCAAAAGGCATTTAAAATCTATAAATGAATATGGCAAAAATTTAACAGTGATAAGAAATGGATATTTAAAAATATTTCTAATGCTCTTTATTTCCCAATTTTCATAATAAAATTATTGGGTTGATTGTATACTTATAAATTTGATGTTTGAAAAGCCAGGCAGTACAATTTCAATATATCACTTGATCTCAGTACCAAAATTAAGTGAAACAATAGAATAGTCTCAAATGATAAAATTTGGTAAATCTCGGGGGTGTATCATGAATAATAGTTTTTCATTTTTTTATTTTTGTATATTTTTTCTATTTCATAAGGATGTGATAAAATAAAATTATCTTTACTAAAAATATAAAAGTATGGGTATGCAAAGGGTATAGTTTTACTTAGATATTATTTAAAAAAAAACTTAATGATTATTTATTTTTGAAAGACAGAGACAGAGAGACAGAGCATGAACAGGGGGAGGGGCAGAGAGAGAGGGACACACAGAATCCGAAGCAGGCTTCAGGCTCTGAGATGTCAGCGCAGAGCCCAACACGGGGCTCAAACTCATGAGCTGTGAGATCATGACCTGAGCTGAAGTTGGATGCCCAACCTACTGAGCCACATAGACACCCCTAGATATTCTTAAAGAAGAACCAATCTGGAGTACTTATAGTACAGACATCAATGATTATTATGAAACTGTAATGATTATAACAAACTGGTATTAGCATAAACATAAACAAACTTAAACAGACAGAAATTCCGTGCTTACATAACCATTCAATTTATAATAAAGGCAATACTGAAATGAAGTGTAAACAGAGTAATATTATCAGTGGTATTGGGTCAATTCCATATCTATCTGTGATTTAAAAAAATCTTGGTCCTTATGCTACACTAAATATTTAATTCTAGTTGAATAGTTAAAATAAATGTAATAATATATATAAAGACAAAATGAAGCAGAGAATTTTTGTAACCTTGGAGTAGGCAAAGTTCGTCTTAGACATAAAAGGTACAAATCATTAAAAAAAAAAACAAACTAGTAAATGGGAATGCAAGCTGGTGCAGCCACTCTGGAAAACAGTATGGAGGTTCCTCAAAAAACTAAAAATAGAACTACCCTACAACCTAGAAATAGCATTACTAGGTATTTATCCAAGGGATACAGGTGTGCTGTTTCAAAGGGGCACATGCACCCCAATGTTTATAGCAGCACCATCAACAATATCCAAAGAATGGAAAGAGCCCAAATATCCATCGATGGATGAATGGATAAAGAAGATGTGGTGTATATATATACAATGGAGTATTACTTGGCAATCAAAAACAACGGAATCTTGCTGTTTGCAACTATGTGGATGGAACTGGAGGGTATTATGCTAAGTGAAATTAGTCAGTCAGAGAAAGACAAATATCATATGACTTCACTCATATGAGGACTTTGAGAGACAAAACAGATGAACATAAGGGAAGGGAAACAAAAATAATATAAAAACAGGGAGGGGGACAAAGCATAAGAGACTCCTAAATATGGAGAACAAACAGAGGGTTACTGGAGGGGGTGTGGGGGGGATGGGCTAAATGGGTAAGAGGCATTAATAAATCTACTCCCGAAATCATTGTTGCACTATATGCTAATTTGGATGTAAATTAAAAACAATTAAATTAAAAAAAACTAGTAAATTAAACTTTAATAAAATTAAGAAATGCTGTTTATCATAAGATACTAGTGAGACATCCATAATGCTTATTGTATTGATACTGAGGCTAACTATAAGCCATGTTCAGTTTGAGAAAATTTTTGATGCCATACTTTTAGGTACTTTATATATATATGTTTTACTTCAATAAAACATTAAAACATGTAAAAGCTTCTGGGGTTCCTGGGTGGCTCAGTTTGTTAAGTGTCTGACTTCATTCAGCTCAGGTCATGATCTCACTGTTCATGGGTTCAAGCCCCATGTTGGGCTCTGTACTGACAGCTCAGAGCCTGGAGTCTGCTAAGGATTCTGTGTCTCCCTTTCTCTCTGCCTGTCTTTTACTCGTGCTCTGTCTCTCTCTCAAAAATAAATAAACATTAAAAAAATTTAAAAAAATGTAAAAGCTTGTTTTCTCTCTCCATAATATAATCGTCAGAAAACTATAGATCCTCAGATTTGGAAAGGACTCTGTGATCACACTTTTACACATTCATTACTACACTTCAAAAATTTTTTTTAATGTTTATTTATTTTGAGGGAGAGGGAGACAGAGTGCAAGCTGAGGAGGGGCAGAAAGACAGGGAGACACAGAATCTGAAGCAGGCTCCAGGCTCTGAGTTGTCAGCACAGAGCCTGACACGGGGCTCGAACTCACAAACTGTGAGATCGTGACCTGAGCTGAAGTCAGATGCTTAACTGAATGAGCCACCCAGGTGCCCCATACACTTCAGAATGTTTAATTAGGCAATGCGATTTGAAGTTGATGCATGTTCCCTTTAAAAAAGTTTATTGAGGTGAAACTCACCTAACATAAAACCAACCATTTTAATGTAAATTCCATGGCATTTAATATACTCACGATTTTGTGCTATTTCCAAATATTTACCTCTGTCTGTTCCCAAAACATTTCCATCATTCCAACATACAACTCACAGCTGTTAAGCAATTTTTCCCCATTCTCACATACCTCCAGCCCTTGGCAACTACCATTGTGTCTCTGTCTCTACGGATTTACCTACTCTGGCTATTTCATATAGATGGGATCATACAATATGGGATCTTTTGTGTCTGAATTCTTTCACTTGGCATAATATTTTTAAGGTTTATCCATGTGTAGCATGTACCAGTACTTCATTTTTTATGGTTGAACAATACTCCATTGTATGCATGTATCACAATTTGTTTATGCATTTATCTGTTGATGGGCATCTGGGCTGTGTTCTGGCAATTGTAAATAGCACTCTTAGGAACGTGAATGTAAATGTACTTGTTTGAATACCTTTTTTAAAGTTTATTTATTTATTCTGAGAGAGAGAGAAAGAGAGAGCAGGGGAGGGGCAGAGAAACAGGAAGAGAGAGAATCCCAAGCAAGCTCTGAGCTGAGAGAGCTGACAGTGTGGAGCCTGACATGGGGCTCTATCTCATAAAATGAACTGTGAGATCATGACCTGAGTTGCAGAAATCAAGACTGGGATGCTTAACCCACTGAGCCACCCAGGCGCCCCTGAATGCTTGTTTTTAATTGTTTTCGTATGTTCCTAGAAGTTGAAATGCTGAGTCATATGGTAATTCTATGTTTCGCTTTCTGAGGAAACTTTGAACTGTTTTCCACATCAGCTGAACCATTTTTACATTCCTTCCAACAATGTAAAGGATTCCAATGTATATTAAGTTTGGTTATTTTATATGTTTTATATTGAGACAAAATTACATTTAGGTAAAATTTATGGCAGTGAAACAAAAGGATATTAAGAGAACATTTTAATGAGTTTTGACAAATGTATAAAACCATGTAACCAGCATTCTGATCAATATAAAGAATATTTCTATCGCCCTAGAAAATTCCTTTATTTTTCTTTTTATATCAGCATTGTTCTCATTTCCATAGTCCAAGTCCTTTCATTTTTTTTATTTAAAAAAATTTTTTTAACATTTATTTATTTTTGAGACAGAGAGAGAGAGAGAGCGCGCGCGCGCGCAAGTTGGGGAGGGGCAGAGAGAGAGGGAGACACAGAATCCGAAGCAGGCTCCAGGCTCTGAGCTGTCAGCACAGAGCCCGACGCAGGGCTCGAACTCACAGACTGCAAGATCATGACCTGAGCCGAAGTCGGATGCCCAACTGACTGAGCCACCCAGGCGCCCCAAATCCTTTCATTTTTATTGGTGCTAAATTGCTCTTTGTATGAGTATATAATTTGCTTATGCATTTTCCTGTTTATGAACATTTGGGCTTTTTAGTTTGGGAATATGAATACAACCAAAATAAAAAAAAAACTTTTTTTGTATGTAGATGTTTTCCCTTTTATTTTGGGTGCAGGGTAAATACCAAAGTATAGAATTGATGGGTAATAGGGTTGGTGTATGATTGACTTTATAAGACATTGTCAGTTTCTAAGGTGATTTAAACATTTTATACAACCCCACTAACATACCAGAGTTCCAATTATTCTTCTCGCTTGACAGTATTTGCTGTTGACAGTCTAAATTTTAGCTATTCTAGTGCATGTAAGGTAGTATGTCACTGTAGTTGTGATTTGCTTTGCTTTTATGATGAATGATGTTGAGCAATTTCTCATATACTTGTTAGACATTGGCTTATTAGGCTTTTTTGTATACTACCTGTTCAAGTCTTTGCTTAGGCCTTTATTGGTTTGTCATTTTATTATTGACATGTAGGAGTTTTTAATTATATCCTAGATAAAAGTTCTTTGTCAGGCTTACATGCATTATGAATATTTTCTTCCAAATCTGTGGCTTATCCTTTAATTTTTTTAGTCATGCTACCTGGGGAAAAGTCAATTTAATGGAGCACAATTTAAAAATTATCTTTCCATCTTACATTCCATTTATTACCTAAGAAACATTTTCCTAAAACCAGGGGATCATCTTCTATCTTTTCTCCTATAAATTTTATAATTTCCTCCCTTATATTTAGACATCATTCTCAAACTAATATTTCCATGTGGTTTGAGAGAAACATTGTGCTTCATTTTTTTTTTCCCATATGTTTATCTACTTGTATCAACACCATTTGGGGAAGACTTTCTATTTCCCATTGAATTACTTAGACCTTTGTCAAAAAAAAATCAATTAACCATGTAAAGTGGTTCTATATTTGGACTCTTTTTCCCTCTTCAGTGATCTCTTAATCTATCTAGGTAAGAAACATAGAAGGTATTTTCACTAATGTCAGGAAGAAAACAAGGATGTCACTATCATTGCTACTATGAAATACGTATTGGAGATGGGGCATAAAATAACAGCTATTCACTAAATCATGCTGCTTAACTGGAAAATACTTCCCCTTTCACAGAAAACAGAGGCAATGACTATCCTTACACGTTTTCACCATGGAGTAATTTGGTCTACTCTGTAATTTCATATAAATGGAATAATACAATACATACTCTTTTACTCATTACTTGGTAATGAGACTTCAGCATATTTAAAAGTAAATGAGGAGCGCCTGGGTGGCTTGGTTGGCTAAGCATCAGACTTCGGCTCAGGTCACCATCTCACAGTTTGTGGGTTTGAGCCCCACATTGGGCTCTGTGCTAACACCTCAGAGCCTGGAACCTGCTTCGATTCTGTGTCTCCCTCTCTTTCTCTCTGCCCCTCCCCCACTCACACTCTCTCTGTCTCAAAAATAAATAAACATTAAAAAAAATTTTAAAGTAAATGAGATGATCCAGTAAAATCAAAAACTTGAGTATATACACTCATCATCAATATATATACTCATCTTCTCATTATTTTTTAAGTTTATTTATTTATTTTGAGAGGGAGGGAGGAAGAGAGAGGCAGAGAAACAGGGAGAGAGAGAATCCCAAGCAGGCTCTGTGCTGCCAGTGCAGAGACTGATGAGGGCCCTATCCCACAAACTGGGAGATAATGACCTGAACTGAAACCAAGAGTCAGAGGCTTAATTGACTGAGCCACCCAGGCAGCCCTCATCTACTCATTCTTTAAGACATAAATGTCATCCATAAAGTTTTTACCATTCCAAACTGTAGAATTGGTCTCTCCCTGTGTCCCTATTGCTTTAAGTATAAGCATAACAGCTTCTTACCCACTATAGACATAATGTCTATTTCTTTTTTAAGTTTTCGAAGGCAACAGCTGTGTCTTCTGTGTCTAGCATATAACATATGTTCAGTAAATACGCGGGGCTACCAGATTTTCATGTATGCATAAGTAAAGTCTAAACATGAAATTCAGTCATGCAGTGATTCATTCATTTCTTCATCTACCTAGAATGGCTATATACAGTGAATAAGGCTCTGAAGTCATGGCTAGTACTGAAATCCCAGGCTTTGCAACCTGTTCCCTGAGTGACCTTGAGCAATTTGTTTAATCTCCCAGTGTCTCAGTTTCCTCATCTGAAAATGAGATAATAATAGTACCTAATTCAGAGAATCATATTGAGGAGTAAATGAGTAATGCATACCAGTTTCCTGACTGACGCATACTTCTTAACACATAGAAAACACCCAAGCAAGTTAGCTAAATTAATTTTTATTCAGAAAACCTGTTGTGGGTTTTCACTATGTGCCAAACACTGAGCTGTCCTGCAGTGTATTTCAAGGGACTCGTGATCTAATGTGGGAGACAGATAAACATAATAAATAATAAATAGTATGAATGGAATCCTATGGGAACGTGGAGAACAGTCAATACCCTGGGCAATTAGGAAAGGCATTATATGAGCAGACATTTGACAGATACACGGGTGTATGCCAAGCTGAGAATTAGGGGACAAGGCAGTGCAAACAGATGGAGCATAATATGCAAAACCATGGCAGCATGAGAAGATTTGGGATACTAGGGAAAGTTGAGAAATGGAGAGGCAGAAACTGGAGACAAATTTAAGAAGCCACCAGACAAATTTGTCACATGCAATCTGGGTAGAAAGAGCTACTGACTTGAAGGTAAGCCATGTGCAAGCGGCAGTTGTGTATAACTGAATATAACACTCAAAAGCACAGACCCCCCTCATTAAACTCACATAATGCTTCCTAGAGCATGGCCAAGCATGGACTGGTGTAAGGTGCCACAGGATCAAATGAACTCTTTTTGACATAGCTGAATAAAGAAAGGGCAAAAATTGGATACGTTACATCAAAAAATAAATGACACTTCTATTAGAGCTGCTAATTTTCTGCCCTACTCAAAAGATTCAGTTTAAAACTAATAAAGTAGCAGCAAAATAGGCTGATTTAAATTTCACCTTCTCTTACTTTATATCCAACCCCTATTAGAAGTGCTAATATCCACAGGACCATAAAATGGCCTAAAGACCTCTTGTTGAAGGGATAAAGTGAGGATAATGAGGGCAAATTGAATAAATTGCATTTGGAAAATCAGGAGTTATTTGAGAACTCAATAGAAATTTGCAGGTTTCCTATATTTGAACCACCCTTTATATTTAAACTATCATTTTAGTCTAAGTTTTCTATATAAAATAAATGAACTAGAAATTATTCCAAGTTGGGATGAAGTACAAATGGTGAAGATTTAGCCACAATGTGAAATCCATTTTCAGACATAGCTAAATTCCAGCACCCATGTTTCCACATAGTTATTATTTTATAGGAAGGAAATAGAAATAAGATTTTCTATCCACAGATTTTTATAATGCCATCGTAGTGTAGGTGGGATTCTTACATTCTTTCATATTTTTCTCTTTTGCTGGTTTAGTCAGATTATAACTGAGCAAATGCTATATTTTTCATTCTAAAGAACAAGATTGATGTGATAAAATTTAACTTTTAAAAGTAGTCGATATCCTTCTTTTTGTTGCTAAAGGCTACTAACCCTCCAAGATGCCTTTTCACTAAACAATGCCACATTCCCTGTCCCCTACAGGAAGTAGCTTTGGATCACAGAAATCCAAAACACCATATGGATCATCTATTAAGAACATGAACTTGGGACTCTGTCCCCACTTTGCCACTTACTGGCTGAGCATACAGTATTAGGAAATTTAGTTAACTTCTCTGCACTCATTTTTCTTGTCTGCAAAATGAAGATAATCACAGTACCTAGCTCATGAGGTTGTCACAAACATTTGAGGTAATAGGTATAAGGCACATAGAACAGTGCTCGGCTAAAGTTTGTGTTCAATACATACTTCCTTTTAGCTACATTTATGTGCACACCTCTTGAGACAGCAGGCATACTAGTCGTCAAATGCAGCATCTATAATACCTCTTCTGCTGTGTTCACGGGTGTCATCTAACCTCAGCTGTCCAGATGTACTCCACATCCTATAGGTATGTGAAGGCCCATGTTTGCTTTAGGGCTATCTCTTTAGGGGAGAACTCCCTGGATTTCTTTCAACATCTCCTCTACCCAGTATATTTTATCTCCTGATTCCTTTCTTTGTATTTTAATAATAGTTACCTATCTTAGCCCTTGATTCTGGATCATGTATAGATTTTTTTTCTCTCTCAGCCACTCTATCGAATCTTCATATACATGGACTTCTGATATAATAGTCAGCATTTATTGAGTCATTGATATCTATCACTGTATGGTGTAAATATTTGACATATATAACCTTGTTTCCCCCCTCAAAAACCATTGATATAGGTGCTACTACAATTTCCACGTTATAGACAAATAAATTAGGTACAAACTTTAAAATAAGTTACCCAACTTCCATTGTTTACAAGGCATAGAACTGTGAGATATGTTTATATTTGCTCTCAGACTCAGATATCGGGAGCCTAAGATACACGGCCTTTGTTTCTGCTGGTAATTTGAGCCATACGAAATGGAAAATATTCAACTGTTTTGGAACTAGAAAAGCTATACATTTCATATGTTATAACTAGTATTATTCTGCTATTCCTAAAGTGGTTTTTTAACAAAAGCTTGGTATACTTTTAATAATTTGTACTCAAAACTTCAAATTTTCTCTAAATATCTCCCCATCTCTGCTGTTTATTGATATATTCCTCATCTTACTTTTTCTCTGTTGTGACTTTTGAGCCAATCTTTTGGGATATAAACCCATTTAATTGAAAATAATTAAGACCAATTGAACTTTCATTTTTTTTTCTAACAACCAGTATTCTTTTTTTAGCTAACAGAAATTTCTCATTTTCTATTTACATAAATTCATGTAATCAGCAGTGGAACTAGCTAATCTGAACAAAAAGTAATAAAAAGTGAATGCCTTTCCAAGCCTCATTTTGTTAAGACATATATATATATATATATATATATATATATATATATTATTATTATTTTTTTTTTTCTTATGAGTCTTTCCTGGTAACAGAGCCATTCACTGGTTTCCTTTGCCATTCTCCAGTTGCTGAGAAGTTACAGCAAAATATAATTTGACCCTTCACTGTCTTTTAGTATACATGTTAAGAGACAATAAGAAGGCAAATGTGCCAATTACATCCTCAAAGAATTAGATATATCGGCAAAGAGTTGCTTTAGGCACTTATGAACAGTCTATGTAGAAGTGGAGAGAGAAGAAAAGGGTTCCAATCCAAATTCTATCATTAACTAGATATAGGATTTGGGGCAAGAAGTTTGTTCTCTTTGAACTTGAGCTTATTTATGTGTAAAATGGGAGCTATTGTACCTGGCTCAAAGAAAGATTGTGCAGGATTGGATGACGAATTGCCTTATAAACTGCCAAACTCTATGCAATGTAATATTTTCCTCCAAATTCTCAATTTATGTCCATCTACCTTACTTTTCTGACTTGTGCCAAACTTGCTGTCGATCTAACATTATGAAGCAGAAATTATCACCACGAGGTTGTGAGGAGTCCCTAAACTGGATATGACATGTATTTGCATCACTGCAGTCCCCAAGTTTATCATTTGAGTCTACCCTTGACTTGTTATGGTGGACCTACAGATATGAGCGATTTAATGAAACTTCACCTTCAATTGATTTTCAAGCATACTTTCATGTTTCTGAAGAAGTTAGTTCATCTTTAAGCTAGTTAGTGTGAATAAAATCTTCAGAATATTTTTTGGAGCTTTGATTAAATTTATTGCAATTAGAGATTAATATGTATACCTCATGCACTCTTTCACCTTTTTATTGTCTTCTAAGTGAAGGAAAACCTCTTCTTTGTAAGAAGAAATAGTTTATAAATACCAAAAAAGTGTGCTTCTTAATAAACTATATTTTGTGTCAGTTTTGAAACTGCTAGAATATACTAGAGTTAAGACTCCTTCCTGCACCATGCAGGCAGAGGAAGCGGAGTTTTGAATCCCTTTGTCACATGATGGATGTGAGTGATTTTCCTGAGCAAGCACTACTCTTCTTTCTAGAAAAAGAACATAGTTAAGCATATCAACTTTGATACACCTCCTTTAACAATTTCAAATTGGGCACTGCCACTTTAATAACCCACACCTGGTTAAGATTCCTGTTCCATTGAGTTCACACTGCAGTAATGAGCCCTGAACATCAGGCAGAGAACGTAATGAGAACAATGCAATTAATCACCAAATCGTGCTCAGTTTCAATAACATGAAAATTTCTCTTACATTTTTGCTCCCTAGAAATAATACTTTATGCAGTGGAAAAGGTAGGCAAGGTTTCAGTGATGAACAAAAAAGTGTCCTCAGATAAAAACAAAAAGCTAATAGCAGGCTACATGAAGGTGAGTGCATAAATCAAATACCTATACCATCTGTTATGGAAAATTAACAGGAATTAAGTGGCACACATTTCTAAAAATACATTTCTTCACAGCATGTAGAACCACATCTTCTGAATTAAATTTCTGAGGAAGAATATAAAAATTTATTATCAATTAGGAAATCTTATCTTATTAAAACATAGGCAATCCTTTTCTTATTAAAGAAAAAGAAATTCACAGCCAAACTTCTTGCAAGGTGAATCTACTGCTATAATAGAAACAAAACAAGACGACACGAGACAAAACAAAACAAAACAAAACAAAATGAAACAGAACAAAAAACTGGCCTGGATGTCTAGAGATTCAAGTGCACATGAGTCACTAATTATTTGTGTGATGTAGAATCACTCAATTTTCTAAGTCTGTCTCCTCACCTGCAAAAAATAAAGCACTGGGACAGTAAGTGTAGGAGAATTTAATAGAGTTAGAGTCTTGTGGATTCTAGGTATCTAAAGGATAGTAATTGAGATGGATATTAATTTATCCCATTCACTTTTTTTTTGCAGAATGCTTAGAGCAAAGGGAAAAAAGATGCATTTGTGAAGATTAAAAAAAAAACAACAGGCTATATTTCCTTGCTGTCATTAAACTCTGGCAGACTACTTACATTATACTAGAGACATGTGAAGAAGGCCTAAGTCATACTTTAATATTTGAATAAGACATGGCCAGTTGTCTTGATATTGACACAAAGCCTACATATTTATTATAGCACATATTTCTGAAGAAGACAGTTCATTAAGGACTATCACTTGAAAAAGGGGCAATGAGCCCACCTGCAATATTAGTTTATATGCACATTCCTGGCAATAATAAAAACAAACTGGGCATTTAGTCACCAGCGATGCATTTTTGTTTGTTTGTTTGTTTGTTTGTTTGTTTTGTAGAGACACTCCTCTTCAATAATGGCAAAAAATAAATTTCGAGAATATTTATTAGAGCTTGGATTAATTTGTTGTAATTAGAGACTAGTATATACCCCATGCGCTTTTAGCTTATATTTTTTGTTTTCTTATAACTGAAGGAAAATATCCTCCTTGTAAGAGGTGCTGCTCCCTCCCTAATGAGAGTATAATTTAGCATCTATATGTGGTATAAAGCTGGTACCTTGTTCTCTCCATTCGCTTTGGAAACAATTGAGTATGAAAGGTCACTATCCTTTATACAGGAGCAAACACATTTTCAAGATAAAAATGACAATGTGTTTTACAAATTTGCAGACCAGGTTAAATGATTGCATTTCCGATTTTAACTTAACAGTGGCACAAACGCTTTTTCAATTTCAACTAAAGTAACCAGGCAAGAAATCCAAATGAGTATATGTAGTGATTGCTACAGAAGATGACTGCTGACAGATTACAAATACACCTTAGAGCTTAAGTTTGATGTTGTAAAATAATTTCCGGCTATCTTGAATAGAATGTTTTGATTGAGCTCAAGCAAGCAATATGTACCAGCATTTTTTGTAAGGGTGGAAAAAAAAAACACTAGAATTTGGTTGGGCGCTAGATATGATGTGCTACGTACTCTGCTACGTGGTGATACCACAATTCCTATAAAATGGGGATAATACAATTGTTTAGGTAGACATCATGGATGATTACATACAATAAGCATCACGTCATGCCTGTGAGAAAGATTGCGTTGCCACCATTTCACAAATGAACAAATTGAAGATCGGGGAGGTGAGGTCATTTGCCTAAGGATACACAGCATTGCATAGTCAGCATCGGAATTCAAACCTGGGCCAGTGGTTGAGGTCATCACTTTCCATCAACCAGAATATTAGAGGACCCTCAGATGTTTCAAAAATTTATATATTACTTAAGGATTGTTTCAGCATTTTTTAAACCCTATTTGTAGACTTTCTCCTTTATGAATATATTAGGGATTTGAGTAACGAGACACTCTCATATTATTTCTAGGTCTTTCCATGCTTAGTACTTGGAGTGGGTAAGCACTCTATAGATAAGCATCAAACCTTCCTCCAATTGAGTGACAGACTCACATGCTATAAAGATGTTGGAGTAATGGATCACAGAAGAATTGAATATTAGTTTTGGAGGTGTGATAGGTTGAAATCATGTCTTTGTTCATTATTAATGTGTATCACTTTGTATCAATCTCCAGTACATTTGAAGAAGAAATGAATTGGAAGAAATGGAAGATTTTTCATAGGCATAAAAATGGTGTCACAGGAAGACAGCTCTGGTGATTCAGTTGTGAAACTAAGCATGTCTCCTGGAATAATGACTCTAATCATATCCACTTTAGTTTTATTTCAAAAGAAATAAATAATAATATCTTAGCACTAACAAAACATCGATACTATTCATTTTTTTTCTCCAGAAATGATTCTAACATTACCGTGATGATATCCAGAACTTTGAAGAAATCCAGAAAATGTCCTTTCTTTTTTTCTTTTTTTTTTTTAAAAGAAGTTTACCAGTATTAACCATGATTTTTTTCGTAATGCCTTTGACATGGTCCCATTTCTTTATTTTTGTGCTTGGCCTCATGAGACAAGCCACAGGCAGATTATGATGTAATACAGTGTAGCAAATGTTATTAAAAGTGGTAAAATAAAATGCTGAGTGTGAACCATAGTCATGGGTGCTTTATGTGTTTTCACAGGTGTAAGTCTTTTTCAGGAATTTTCTTAAGATTAATTAATGTTTTTTTATGAATTCTTAATAAATGTTTCAATATTCATTAAAATAGTAACAAGGGCTATTTTAAAAGTCACTTTTGTCCCTTCCTGTCCCAAGGAGAGCAAGCACTGGGAATATCAGGTAACTGGGTCTCTCAGCCCAGATAATGGGGTCAACCTTATAAATAGATATTAAAGCACTAGAATAATTCTTATAATATCTGGTTTCTGTCCATCATTGCATTTCCAAGAAACTTATAAACTTTATGGAAATGACCTCATTAACCAATTTACCATCTTTCAGAAGTAGGTACAGGATAAAGTATTTCAACTACTGCTCGAGACTAACTTGTGGGTGTTTTCCTTCTGAACTCCAACTTTGAGCCCTGGCTTATTTAAAGAACACGCTATTGAGTTCCAGGTGGTGAAGAGTAGTTGCCCAGCCTTGGATGAGATGTGAAGTAAATGAATTTACTTTGAAAGTGGTTCATTAGAGCTTATGAAGACTCTTGTGAATCGAAGGGTTTTGGAGAGGCCATTAAACACATTCCTCCATTACTTTGCAACTTTATTCCTGAACTGTCCTAGAAATATAACCAGTCCTTTTTTTTTTTAAGCTTATTTATTTCGAGAGAGAGAGAGAGCATGGGAAGGGCAGAGAGAGAAAGAGAAAATCCCAAGCATTCTCCGCACAACCAGCATGGAGCCCGGTATGAGGCTCGAACCCACAAACCGTGAGATCGTGACCTTAGCTGAAATGGAGTCAGACAGGTAACTGGTTGAGCCACCCAAGCGCCCCAGAAATATAACCAGTCTTTAAAAAAAATCTGTTAAGACAAAGTTTACAATATAGATTAGATTGCAAAACCTATGAGAGGAGACAGTGTTAATCTAGTTTACCATTGAATACCATAGTAAGCACTCTGTTAATGTTCATTGAACATGTGAATTAATGAATGAATAAAGACAAGACATATTGACCACTGTGTTCCAAGCACTATTCTATGAAAATTGTGCACATACATTCATTGGATTATCAGGAGCTAATAAATCATTAATAATAATAATGTATGGAAGACAAAAAATTAAATCCGTTTTCTTATAATCAAATTGTTAACAATTTTGTTAGGAAATGTTTTCTTCTGACTCAGCTAAACCCTTTTTGTTCTTTCTATCCTCTTGCTCTTTCAAGAGTGGAAGCTGAAAAATATTGGGGTAAAAATACTTTAAATACCTCATGAATATAAGAAAAAAGTTAGGCACTGTGGGACCTTAATATAAACATTATTTCTATAAGAAAACATAAAGAACAGTAAAGATCAAATAGTGCAAAATTTATCTGTTATAATTACTTAAAAATACCTTGTATGCATTATTATCACAGACAATAATGTAAATATAAATTAACTCTCTTTAAACACTTCCATGTATAACAGATGGACAGTTTTGGGGCAGGTTGGGGATATGATAAGATTATTGGGAAAAATAGAATTTATATGAATAATAAAAATTCAAATTCTAAAATTATGAGAATACTTATCATATAAAAAATTAGGTAGAATAGTTATAAATATCCTCATATTCTACAGCTTATATTATACAAACATCCAAAAATTTTTTTTCTATTTAAATACATTGTTCTCAAAATCACAAAAATATGTTGCATAAAACAGTTCAACCACATATTAGCAGTGTGACATACATATTTTTCTCTTTAATGTGTAGTGCATTTAGTGGCTTGCAAATTGTTGATTATGGGACTCTTTTTTAAAAGGAGTGCTTCAAAGCATGTTATCCCTCTGTTCATAACTGCTTGTTGGGGTAGCTAATAAACAGTCCATTTTGAAAGTGTATGTGTCGGGGGGAGCAGCGAACAATTTTTAACTGGACAAATAGCGAATGTTCTTTTGGAAATCACTGTTTTTTTATAACCTACTCTTTGTTCCCACTCATCCACTATTGACAACATCGTGAGACAACCTGATTCTATCCCCTGACCCTTCCCCCCCTCGCCCCCATCTTTCTTTCACTTCTATCTGTTAGGGATGATTTAACGGTGACCTGAATTACAAGTGGCAGCATACTTCCCATGTTTCCTCTCACTGTGGATAGGTTTAAAGAGTGATTTGGGTAATTATTCAGAGATTGTCATAGTCTTTTTGAGTTCAGTCATCTGCCTTTTAGTGTGGAACTGGTCTGACCAAAGTCATGGTTTTCTTAGAAGAAGAATGGTCTTAGCTCTGGAAAGAACTCTGATTGCCATGGTAATGGATGTAGGTAGGAATCCTAAAGTTCTAATCCTTTAATTTTAAAGTTGAACAGAACATACACATACAAGTGGCAAACAAATTAACACTTACAGACTTATATGGTGTTTATCATTAGAAAGTGAAAACTGATACATTTATCAAAAAAAAAAAAAAAGACTGTGCACTTGTCCCTGAATTGGTTGTCAATGTAGCATGATGTAAACCTTGTTTACACTGTTGTCATCTGCACTTATTTTCTAAAGACCTTCATCGTTAGTTGGATTGTCTTTTGTCATCTTGCAGCACAGGAACAAGATTTTGCAAAACATTGCAATGAGATTTTTAAAAAGACAAAGACATCTGATATCAAGGGTTCCAAACAAATTGAGTAACAAAGCTCATGTCACAATGTAGGTGCCTTCCCTTTCTAATAAAACCGAAGACACTCAATACACTGTCTCCCCATACCCTCAGATGTGCCGTTTGAAAGTTAAGAGGATAGAAAGAGTAACTGTCTTAGCCTTTTCTTGTTTGTAGTAAGTCATCTACTATAAGACAGGGTTGTCATCACCATCCAGGGCAAAATGGGTGCTGTAGCTCTCAAGTATAATGCTCCTTTGGAAATACTACTTTGAGAATAAGTTCTACGTTTGTAGCTGCACTCTGTCCATTCAGGAGTGTTGATAAAACAGTTTAATATTTAGTCACTGTGGTGGCATTAATTTTAAAACAGACATGCCTCAAAGCATATCAATCTCTCTCTCCTGTGAGTTTGAAAATTTGTTGTTACTATGTTACAAAGGGAGGGACGCTCTTGAGAATATATGGTATCCATCTATCAGAAGCCTTGTGAATATTTGCAATACTGTCTGATTCTATTTCAAGAAGTTGGTGTTTTAGGCCTAATGTATTGAGGTCATGCTGAGCAATTTACAAAATGTGTACCCTCCCTGCTGTAAAAGTTCAATATCTGTTCAAAACTTTCATTTCTATTCAGTGTTGAAGTAGACACATTTTATATGAAGTTTTAAAATAATCTAAATGCTCTTTCTTTCCATTACACTATGGAAAAACCATCTATCATCTATAATTCAGTTGATAAAATAATCATTGAGATATTCATGAAATATATATATTAACATGCTGAATTTCTAAACGTATAGATTAGGTTTTTACCTGAGATCATGTTTTGCAGTGGTGATCTATGCTATTGTTGGTGTAGTGATTGTTTTCTGGAGTGTTATTACTAGCTCTTTCCAAGAGAGAGCAGTAGTGAATTGCATTATTTGTGCTGGCTATATAGTTTTGCTCAAAAGTACTGATTTTCATTTTCAACTTTATAACCTTTCAACCTATTGACCATGAGAAACGCTCTGACACAACGTGACACATATAAATGTTTAAAGTCCAAAGGGTAATTATCTATATTCATAGTTAAAACTGTGCCTTGATTTCACAATAGAAACCATATGTTCACTCAAAACACTTTCAATAGGTTAAATAACACCCAGATTAACCCTGAGTTAGTTTACTGGTTAAAATAATAGCAGCATCCTCTTCTAATTCAGTAGTTCATTTATCATCTCTGATCAAGGCACTGGACATGAACTTTCAAGATTTAAAAGCTTAAATTTAAATAGAAAAAAAAAAGCAAGAAAAAAAAAAGCCTACAGATGTTTAAATATCCTCCTTCTTGACCTTATCATCGTCCTATCTGTTCAGGTACTTAATACCAGCTTTCAAAGTTGTTATTGAAAACTACATTCAAGTTTGTCTTACATTTAATAAAATAAAACCATTCTGTCTTCAAGTCATGAAGGCAAAGACCAGTTGATTTTTCCTTAGCACCTTAACCATATGGGGAACAATTGGGATCAATTATTGAATTAAGTGTAAATTGCCCTAGGCCTGGATCAAACCAGCAAGGTGGCCCAGTGTGAGTGAGAAAGGTGGAACACTGTCAAGGCCAGGCCAAAGCATCCTGCTTTTTTTCCAGTCAGCCAGACTTTTGTGAGACTGAATTAAATGAGTTAAAGCTTCCCATTGCTTGCAAATAAGCCAGCTCAAATATATACATATATACATATACATATATACATGTATATATGTATATACATGTATATACATGTATATATGTATATGTATATGTGTATATATGTATATGTGTATATATATATATACACACTCACATATATATACACATATAGATATATATGGATATATATACATATATATACACATATATTATATATACATACATTATATATATGCATATATATATATATAGAGAGAGAGAAAATCATCCTTGAAATACTTGATTATCCTGAATCTTGAAATCACTGCAGCAGAAAATTACAAGCAGAAAGCAAAATTGTATATTATGGAAGTAATGGCAAACCAAGGGAAAAAGACACTGCAGGGGAAAACAAAAAACAAAAAACAAAAAAAACAAAACAAAGCAAAAGGACAAACAGGGAAATGACTTCTCAGCATGTGCCAGGTCTGCACATGTAATGCTGGTTCCAAGCCATCCCTTGTCCTGCTTTGTAATGTCACAATTCCTTGTCAAGCTGCAGAGATCACCTCCAGTGAACAGATGATCTATAGGGGGTTTCATCAGAAAGAGCCTTTCTGTCTTGAAGAAGTGAAGTGTTTTCCTGAATATCCTATTCAAGCCCCATTGGAAACAGCATAAAAGCATAGCACAGGAAGAACTAGGAGGCCTCTAGAGGCTTGGTTGATATACTTTTTCTGATCACAAAATTATTATTTTTATGACTCTTTCTAAAATTACTTGGAATCGCCATCCCTCTTCACAAAAACAATACAAAGGCTGTGGGGATTGGGGAACAGAGTATCACCTTCGGACTCCAATGAGTTCAATCTTCATAGGCAAAACCGTGAAGCCCGGGGCGGGGAGCTTTGACGGAGCACTCCTTCCTCGAAATAGAAAAAGGATATCCTTTGGCACATAAAAAACAGAAGCTGGGTAGAAAGCCAGCCTTTCTTTGCCTTGAAACAAATCCCATTCTAAAATGTTGCGGTTTTGTATCCATCACCAGCGAATATACTCTAAACAAGTGAGCAGAACCATTCACCCTTAAAAAAGCTGGCTCTTGCCCAATTTTGGCTCTCTATGTGAGTTTTCATATGTTCTCCTTATGCACCTTTACCATCTTTTATGCATCACTTACCATAAAGGTAGGACTTACTAATAAATCTGTTCTGCGAAATGCTGAAAAGAAATCCTAAGAGGTCTTTTGTATTTAATATCTCAACGATTCTTCAGCCTTCTTTTTGTCCTAGTGTAGATTACGGTGGCTAAGGCTTGCTTGAGCCCTAGTGTTATTTATCAACAAGACTCTGAGTGCGTGAATATAAGGAGAATTTCTTAGCATTTGCATTGGAGGAATATGCGAGGCTCTTGTCTCAGTTCCAGTTATTGAAAGTTAACACCAAGGTAGCACCAGCTTCTAAAGCTACTTATACTCTCAGGAAGTTCCCAGCAGCGGCTGCTAAAGCCCTCGGATCCAGAGGTGGTAAAAAAACGTTTATGTTGCATTATCGGCTCAAAGTGACAAAAGGCAGGTAGCAGTGCCAGGGTGAGTGTTTCATTAAATTTTCCAGCCAGTGTGTTAGCACTTGGAAAAAAAAATGAAAGAAAAGAAACGATACATGGTTAATGTGAATACGGGAAAGCTTCTGCTCTGCAGATCGAATAGATCCCAAATGTAAGCAGGGCCCCAGTGGTGGGAAGAAAGGTTGGAAAGTCTGTGTCAGAGAAATTGTGTCTATTCGGATGTAAGTTAAAAGGAATTGAAAGTAAATGGAATGTGGCCCAGAGTTGTTTTCTGGGGTTTACTGATTAGTTTGCTTTGTGGAATAAAAAAATAATTAGAACAATGAAGAAAATGAAAACTTAAATGATAGTGTACCAAAAAGAAAAAAAAAATGTTCGAGTATTTATTATACTTGAGCAGGTTTGGTGTTCATCAGGGGCCCCTTGGTCAAAAATTCAGCTAAGCAACAGTTCAACTAAGCACTCAGACCCAATGCAGACCCCATTTTCGAAAGGGTCCTACTCACTTAGTCTGCTCTTTCTGGACAATCAGAAGCTCCATCAATGAGATTTCTGTAATGTCCTTTCTGTCCTGTTCTTATAATCCAGGGGCCAATAGCTCTGGACGTAACACAACCTCTAAAGAGGATTTTAAAGAGAACAGTACATTTGAATGCCTATATTATTTAAACATAAGTATATGTAATCATTTCAAAATATTCGCTGTGGAGTTCTGATGTTGACTTTTATTTTCTCCTCATTGAGCATCTTGTGGCCACGGCTGATCAGTGTAGCTGAAGCCTCTGATGGCCTTCTCTTGAGTTGCTCTGCTGATTGTTTTCTCGGCTTTCCCCTGACCTCATTCCTTTGTACCATTTGGTTTGAGCTTCTTGGTCTTTGCAATGCAAATGCTCAAAGTGAACTTCAAATTCAGTCGTTAAGGAAGTCTTGCTCCTTTCCAAAATGCTCAAAAAGAAGCTGGCTGCCTGCCTTCACTTGTTAACAGAGAAGCCGATTTTTGTCTCTAAGTTGGTCCTGCAACTCTCTCCAGCCTGCTCTGTGTCTGTGTTCTTTCTCCTACACAGAGTTGAAAGAAAGAAGTGAGCTGATCTCCCGGGTGGAAGAAGGGCTTCCCTGTTGGAGACAACTCAAAACAGATCTCCCCTTGAGGGGCGCCATGTCATTTCCTATGTACCATTAACATGCTTCTGAAGAAAGAGCATGATGTTACTGCTTAACCACCTCATACCCCAAATCTCCTGGGACACAAAGTCACTGTCTGGGGCACAGAGAGGAGGGAAAAGTGATCAAGTAAAAAGAAACTCAGAAACTACTTCCTTTTTTTTTTGTTTGTTTGTTTAATTAATTTGCTCAATATTTACTGAGCAACAAGTTTACATATGTAATATGATAAGCACATCAGGGAATTAAAGATGAAGTAGATATAAAACCTGTCTTTAGGCTTTAAACAAAGGGAAAAAAACAAAATAGAGAAAAGAATCAGATGTATTAATAACTTTGGCACTAAACAGAAAGACTCAGACAGGGTCACTGGTGAGGGAAGCCATTGGTGTCAGTGAGGAGGGCAGAGAGGAAATAAGAGAAGGCTTCCTGGAAGAGGTAGTATTTGATTTGGTCTCTAAAGGTAAGAACTCGAGTGTGCAGAGGGAGGAGTATGAGGTTCAAAGGAATTTGAGTTTTAGTGCTAAAACGGTCCTGCATATACAATAAGGTGTGGTTCTGTTTGTTCTGTGTATTTCATATGAAAAAGGAGGAAGTTTGGGAGAGATTGCATAAGGGAAAGGAGCTTAAACTTTATTTTTGAGGGCAGTCTTTCTACACTTGTCAGCCTCTCCTGGAACACTTCTGGAACAATCATATTTAGACCCCTACACTGCATCTTAATTACTAAACCAGTACCTCCGAGTTGGTATTCTGGATTCTTAGTTTTTGACATAGAAAAGTTATTATTATGTCTTCCAAGGATTGAGAACCACTGATCTAGGGAATATGGTACCACTGAACACTTGCTTTCATTCAACACTTACTGAATATCTACCATATGCCAACTATGTACTGGGGATGCAGTGTGGAACAAGGCAAAGACCCTCTCATGAAAGAATAAAGACCTTTTGGCTGCTAGCAATGATAAAACCTAAGGAATTATTGCAGTTCACTCAAACTAGTTGTAATAATCTGTTCAGGTTTGCATGTTTCATTTATTGTGCTTATACTAGAGACTATTATGAAAAAACTTATGACCTTGGTTAAGCAGGATATTACAAGTTGCAGAGAATAAATGCTATAGAACTTCAAAGAAGGGAGAACTTAGTGACATTAGGGTAGTAGACAAAGAATTTACATTGAGCCTTTAAATGTGGGTAGGATTTGTCCAGTCACAGAGACACTGAGGCATTGCAGGTAGGGTTAATGATGTGAGTGATGGTAGGAAGCACAATGAGATGACCAAGAGAAGCGTTCACTTTGGTGACTTCTGAACGTTAGGCTGAGGTCGGATAAATATTGGGGGTGGGGGTGTATTGACTACAACGCAAAATGATCAGAAAAAGTGTCAGAAAAGCTAAAAGTGTGGGATATTTCTCAGCAGCAGCATGCTGAAAGAGGCATGCATATGATGTCTGTGTAAAGACAGAATGGACAGTGCACTGAGGGAAAGGCTGGCATGATGATGTTGGAGGAGAATGGAGAGTGAATTCAGGCTGTGAAGAGGCTCTAGAAGTCACTTTTATCAGGAAACTAGAAGCAGAGTAACTCCATTTTAACACTTTACCACTCAGATTTCTAGCAAGAAGGATAATATTGTTCCTGTTTTTTCTCAGTGGAAGCACACATAATCATTTGTTGAGCCTCTTTCTTTCCCAGCATTAAACTCATGGAGGGATTTATCATGTGAATTGTCATTAAAGTGACAATATAATACATATATAATATATAATATAATGTCTATATCGTATGTAGATATATATTAAGTAAGCAATATGATAGACAATATTATCAGCAATGATTTTGCCAAAGGTCAGTAATTATTTTTCGTGTGGTTATTCTTTATGTTAACTTTTGATAAAAATTAGGATAAAATGTGAAATCACAGCAGAAGAAAGGCATCATTAAAGGATGTCAAGCTAAGAGAGTTCAGAGGTGTTGGCCTCTAGTAACCTTTGCTTTGCAGAACCTCAGACTGAATTCCATGCTCAGTAATTAAATTTTAGATATTTGTGTTATTGTTTGCAGAAAGATCCATCCTTATGAGAAATTTAAACATCAGAAAGCAACACCAGGCTTCCCTTGTGCCCTTTAGATGTCTTATGTGCACCCTCATGAAAAGGAGGGTCAATCTACAAATCCGCTGTACTTTCCTTAAGAAAGAGCTCGGGGCGCCTGTGTGGCTCAGTCGGTTAAGCATCTGGCACTTGATTTCAGCTCAGGCCATGATCTCACAGTTAGTGAGTTCAGCTCTCATGCTGGGCTCTGTGCTGACAGTGTGGAGCCTGCTTGAGATTCTCTCTCTCCCTCACTCTCTTGTGCACATGTGTGCTCTGTCTCAAAAATAAATAAATAAACATTAAAAAAAAAAGAAAGGTTTTAACATACTAACTTGGATGACAATTTAATTACCACAGAGTTCTGTGTATAAAATAATTTATTTGTACCGAAAACATTTTGAAATTGTACATGTCTTCTCCATAAAAGGAATCCAGTGTTAGATCAAAATTGCTCCTAATTTTAAGTGGTGTTACAAGCTGATTGGCTCATCAGGAGGAGTTGGCTACAAAGCATTCTCTTAAGTAATGGGATGAGTTGACTTGCAGGATAGAGTTATTTACTTGTGTCCATTTTAACACCTGAGAACTGTTGCCAAAGATAACAATTTAGATTCCGCAGAGTAGATATTAAGCAGTTCTGTCTGACAGTAATTAGCCAAAATATTTTATTGCTTCCTGAGGTTGTTCTTCGCTCATGATATAAAACCATGTCATCACTATAGAAGAGGATACTTTTATTCCTTCTTGTTATCACAGGTGGGCTTGTTTCCAACTCAGCTAAAAACAGAATCAATCTATTTAAATGCAAGTTAAAGAGAAGAGGGGCTTCTAGAATTAGAATTTAATTAGTCCAGAGACCCTTTCTTACCATCCTTCTCCTAACATAATATTATAATATGTGGATATTATAATAATATAATATTATAATTATATAAATAAACATGGATACTCAAGGTTCTATGCTGAGATCAGTAGTTCCTTAAGATACTTCCTTCTTGCTTCCTGCACAAGAAGCTGATAGTCGGAAGATGACAACATTGCAGATATTGATATCATTCCAAGAATCCGTGATTATAATCTAAGAGCAATTATCCATGATTTTGACAAGCATGTATGGAGTCAAATGCTATTGAGAGACCATTGAAAGCTCTGAAGGGTGGATTCTTGCATTGTTAGCCTATTGAGATAAAAGAGTATAGAATGTATCAGTAGTGTGAAATTTTTTCTTATGACATGGTGATGGTGAGAGACATGGCCCTGTTGAGGTAGCATTTTAAGAAGATATTTGGAAAATTAGTGAGTCTGTATTTGAGGATAGACCAATATTCCCACACATTCAACCCCATGTTGAATGTGAGGTAAGCTACACTTTGAGTTTTTCCTGAGGGAAGTAGACCTGGAGAATTAGAGTAAATAGTGTGGGATGGATTAGGGGTGCCTTAGTGGCTCAGTTGGTTGGGCATTTGACTTTGGCTCAGGTCATGATCTTGTAGTTCATGGGTTCAAGCCCCGCGTCGGGCTCTGTGCTGACAGCTCAGAGCCTGGAGCCTGCTTCAGATTCTGTGTCTCCCTGTCTCTCTCTGCCCACCCCCCACTGTGCTCTGTCTCTCTCTCTCAAAAATAAATGAACATAAAAAAATTGTGTGGGATGGATTGGAACTATCTGTTCAAAAATATTTCTAATGCATCTGGCCATTTTATATTCTTCTCATGATGGTTATTTAGCTTAAACAGACTGACCAAATCATTTATAGCAGGTAAAGTTTCTATGTCCAAGAAAAAATACATCTGAATTCTATAAGAGAATGGTAAACATTGGATAGGAAAAAAGAACAATTTTCTTACCTGGTTATCATAATAATTGAGATTTTCTAATTTCTGTCATAGAATCATGTCATTAATGGCCATGTCCAGATATACAATTATTGTTAGCCCTGAGAGTCTTAAAATATTCCATGATATATTAACACATTTTTAAAAAGTTTATTTATTTATTTGGAAAGAGAGAGAGCACAAGTGAGGGAGGGGCAGAGAGAGAAGGAGAGAGAAAATCCCAAGCAGGCTCTGTGAGTGCTGAGCCCAATGCGTGGGGCTTGATCTCATGAACCATGAGACCATGACCTAAACTGAAAATCAAGAGTCAGATGCTTAACTGACTGAGCCACCCAGGAGTACCTGACACTTTTAAAAAGTAATTTTATTAGGCAGTTTGAATTTAAGGAACATCTATGTGACTTCCTCTGCATTGTTATTGAAGTTTTATTTTATTGCCTTTACAATATCTTTTAACTTCTGGGAAAAAATTTTTGAACTGAAGGGTAGGCTGGTCAATCAACCCAGTGCTCACAGGTATAAGACTATTGTCTCTCTTTGTTGCTGTGTGGTGAATAGAGAAAAACTCTCCAGCCAAAGGATAGTGATGTTTTTTTTAACCTTGTATTGTTATTTGTGGTATCCTAAAGCCCCTTACTTCATTTTTGTTCTCAAATGGAGATATCAATATTAAGTGGCTTAAAGAACTTAATGTGGAAATGGTCACTTTTTATACTGCCTAAGTTGGAGATAAGAAGGCAGTGATTATTAGTCATTAAAACAGGTTCCTTAATAAGACAGCCATAGAAATGCTTATTCCTTAGTCCCTAGTGTTCCAGTTGCTAAATGACTGCCATTTAATACAACAAATTTGTAATTGTAAGTGGATTTAACTACTTTTTCTTCTTTGATTAACTCTTTAGAGCTGCCGAATAATCCATACTGAAATTCTCTTTCAACTGCAAGTTTTGTTGGGTAGAATTGTTACCAATCCTAGTATTTGGGTGAAACATAATTGTCAATGAAAGATATACAATTTATCAATCTATTAAGTTATAATGAATCATTATGGGATTCTAATTGGTCTTACCTAGAAGGAAATAGGCATGATATTGGCCATATCAAGATTTAGATCATCCAAATAGCCAATAAACCTATCATGAGATGTTCAACAAATGCAAATCACACAATACCATTTCCACATCTATCCAAGAGTCAACAATTAAAATACCCACTAACACTCAGTAGTGAGGTTGTGGAGAAATGTGAACGTGAGATAAGTTTAGTGGGGGTCAGTTAATTTGCATTAACTTAGTCACCATTTTCCAAATGTTTGCAGAAAATTTAATTTTAGTGCTAGGGAGTTATGTCTTCAAATTGCGTAAGAGGTTCAAAGTGGGGTTTGGGAGGTCTTTCGTTTTTTGGATCTTGGCATTATTTGTTTTCTTGACAGTCTGCTGTGTTCACCTAATGCTCCAGTTATCTGTCATATGAATAGGCTTTTTCAGGGAGTCACTTGGTGAGGTGTAAGCTCTGAGAACAGGTGCTGGTCTGTGGCCAGCCAAAGCAGGGTTAAGGTAATAAAGAGCCAACTGAAGGCCTATGACATCAGTAAAATGCTTGTTGAGGGATATGCAAGTATGAAAAGTTTCTTTCAAGAGACATTTTGGTGAAAAGTTATATGGTCTTTCATATTTCTGGCACTGTGCCAAGTAGTAAGTTATTGTCTCTCAGCCTCAAATCCACTTTTCCATATTTTGCTCTGTGATGTTGCAATTCTGAAAAGCATACTTCTTCTTTGCCAGCAGACTTTCTGTTGGACTCTGCCAAGAAGGGATGTTGAGAGGAGACAGCAAGACTCCCAGAGGAACACGCTCCTTTCTGCCCCACTGCCCTGGCCTGTTTCTGTTTCCTGTTCTTGTTAGAGTCACCCTAGCAACGCCTCTTCACCTGAGGTACAGCAGTTGATTGCAATTTGCAATTTTTTCCAACATGTGGAGAAGCAGTCCTGCCATCCCTCAGCACCCCCAGCAGTAGTCGCTATTGCCCCCTGCTCAGAGGTGTAGGTCCTAGCCCTGGGGTCCCCCAAGTCCAAGCTCAGAGATCTCAGTGCTGGCTGAGCAGCAGTCCCCCTCAGTGCTGTGGGGCCCCCTGTCCTACATTCTGTATCTCAATCATTCCAATCCCTTTGTTTGTTCCCTCAGTCTTAGAAATGAGATCTACTTCCTGAAATTGCCACCTCAGGGATACCTTGTTTTCTTTTCTGCATTTTCATTTTTAATACTTAATTAACAATTCTTTGTATTGAATTATCTCTATTAAAATAAGCAGTATTGTTTTCATTCTGTGTCTGGAACCTAAGAGTGAAAGAAATTAATCAAAATGACTTTCCTTCTAAGGGTGTTTCCTGCTTCTCATTTAAGAGTAAACAATGGAGAAGTTAATAAAAAAAAGAAATAGTGGAAAGAAGGAAAAACAAATAATACTGTAAATTAATTTTGTTTTTATTTTTTTAATGTTTTTCTTTTATTTTACTTTTTGAGAGAGACACACAGAGCACGAGTGGGGGGCAGGGAGCAGAGAGAAAGGGAGACACAGAGTCTAAAGCAGGCTCCAGGCTCTGAGCTGTCAGCACAGAGCCTGAGGCAGAACTTGGACTCACCAACCCCAAGATCATGACCTGAGCCGAAGTTGGACGCTTAACCGACTGAGCCACCCAGGTGCTCCATAAACTAATTTTGTGTTTAGAAAACCATATACACACAGGAGACAGACAGACACACAATAGGTAGATTTTGATATAGGTGTAGATGCATATTTATATAAAGATGGTGTTATAAATTGAATTGTGTTCTTCCCCAATTCAAAGATTACTTCAATACCTCATAATGCGATTTTATTTAGAAATAAAGTCCTTGTAAATGTAACTAGTTACCATGAAGTCATCCGGGATGTGGTGGGGCCCTAAACCACTATGACTAGTGTCCTTATAAAAAGGAAAAATTTGGAAGAAGCATGAGCCTAGGAAGAAGGGTATGTGAACGTGAAGGCAGAGACAGAGGTGATGTATCTTTCATCAAAGAACCCCAGAGATTGCCAGAACACCACCAGAAGTCAGGAGAGGGCATGGAAAAGATTCTCCCTCACAGCCAGCAGAAGGAACCAGCCTGCCTACACTTGATCTCAGATGTCCAGCCTCCAGAACTATGAAACATTATTTATTGTTTAAGCTACCTGGTTTGTGTTACTTGTTATGGCAGCCCCAGCAAACTAAAAGAGATACGTTATATAAGTTACGTAAAACACACACACACACACACACACACACACACACACACACACACACACACACCTCTATGGAAAATAGCATGTTTTGAAATAGGGAGCAGCAAGGTGGCACAACTATAGTGATTTGGCACAGGTTCTTAGCTGTGTATATTGATATGATAGAATTGAAAACTGATTTCTATTCTACTAGTTTTCTCCAACTGAGCACTTACATTGTTGTGATATATAAAAGGCAGAATCAGGTAGGATCCCAGGCAAATAAATCCCTGAGAAAACAATTTCTATTGAAATGACTGTGCTCCTGAACCCAGACCTGGTGTTTTTTCATCTGTGCAAAACTGACTGTACAGGCATCACTGTGGTCCGTGCACTAAATCTCTCACAGGTGCCCTTTGCTCGAGATCCTCAATGCTGAAAACCCCAAAAGCTCCAGTAGTCTAATTAGGTCAAAACCAAATTCATCCTCTTTGACCCTAGCTCCACCTGTGCTTTTCCACTATACTTGCCTGTATCATAGTATGGTTTCCCCTAAAACTGTTTCAAATCTGCCCTAAAATTTTATTAAGTTTATTTATTTATTTTGAGAGTGAGCAGGGGAGGGGCAGAGTGAGAGGGAGACAGAGAATCCCAAGCAGGCTGTGCACAGCCAGACATGGGGCTTGAACTCATGAAACTGTGAGATCATGACCTCAGCTGAAACCAGGAGTCAGACACTCAACCAACTGAGCCACTCAGGCACCCAAAATCTGCCCTAATCATATCCTTTTTGCAAATTCCATCCTTAAACACTTTACCTTGCAAACTCCCCCTACTTCCTCCACTGTCCCTTTCCAAGATTGATGGATTGGCTGATTGGTTGATTATTTAATTTGACTGTCTTGGGTATCCTTTCTGGAAAGACAGTTTTTTTTCCTTTTTAAAAAATTTTTTAAATGTTTTTTATTTATTTTTGAGACAGAGAGAGACAGAGCATGAGCAGGGGAGGGGCAGAGAGAGAGGGAGACACAGGATCCAAAGCAGGCTCCAGGCTCTGAGCTCAGGCTGTCAGCACAGAGCTCGACGTGGGGCTCAAACTCACAAACCAAGAGATCATGACCTGAGCCGAATTTGGACACTTAACCAACTGAGCCACCCAGGCGCCCCAAGACAGTTTTCCTTCTGAGTTCTTACCTCTACTGGCAATTCCACGTTCTCTTTTCTGACCCCCAAGCATCTCACTGTTCTGGTTCTCTTATAGTCAGTGTCTTCCTCTCTCCTGCTAATAATGTGCTGCTTCTAATCATAGACTGTCTTTCCTTTGCCAGGTTCCTGATTCAGGTGAGTTACTGGGGCTGCATAAGTTATGGAACTAGCCATAGAATAATGGGCAAAGATAGTTTCAATCCATTAAGGGAATTAGAGATAATTTACTCTCATGCCTTCAGTTCATAGATGGGTTTTTATTTAAGTCATCTTTTGAAAAATCTCGAAAGCACCTCTGAGGCACACGTACAAATTAATTTGTATAGATTTATGAAAGGAGTAGAAATAATCCAAGAAGAGTTACCGAGGAAATCAATGTTTTGAATTTTGGACAAGATATTACTTATTGTTCAAAACATGTTATTAAGCAAATATTTATTGGCTGGAATACATAAGGCATTATACTATGTGTATTACATGTATTCACTTATGTAACTCACTGTGATTCTGTGATATATTATTATCATTCCCATTCTCATTCTAAACATAAAGACACTGATGCATAGCTTAAGTAACTTGCCTGCGGTCATACAGCTTACAAATATATCAATAAGGACTTGAACTCCACTCTACCCAACTTCGAAGTTTAAACTCTTAACATTACCATCAACACTATACTAGCACTAAATTCAGTCCATTTCCCCTAACAATAGATTAGATCACAAGTGAACGTGTATGTGTGTGTGCCTCTGTGAGTCCTATGCAGCCATTGAGGGGAAGGGAATGAGGTGGGCAATTTGTGATGAGGCATAAAAATTAAGGGTTTATATACATATATTTTCCAATAAGGAGAATGAATTTATTCTGTCTGTGCTTAAATGTATCTCAGAGATATTTATTCTTTACCTGACTTGACAGAGTTTGGAATTCAGTCTTTGGCCATGGAAAACTGTCCCATTCCAGATGGGAATGACACCACCAAGACCTCATTAGCACATTCCCAACTGAGTTCACTATCTAAAAAAAAAATGTGAGAAATATTCCTAATAAGTAAACATAGTTTGATGTAAGTTAAAACAATGAAACAGAGAATATAAAAGCATTTATTGGTATTATTACATCTTCATCCATCAAGAGGGAGATTTTTTGAAGCACAGAGAACCAGACAAAAGAAGGGAACATTGATTTCCTGCTGGTTTTCACAGGCTTACCACCATAAACATGGTGAGTATCATCAGTATAACTATATGAACTTTTATGTAAGTAGGAACAGGGTTATTTTAAATTTTCCAGGCTTTTCCTCTTCATTTTGAGTATTGTTAGAATTCCAGAAAATTTGGGCATGCCTTGGTGGCTCAGTTGTTTAGTCATCTGACTCTTGATTTCGGCTCAGGTCATGATCTCACGGTTGTGGGATCAAGCCCCATGTTGGGCTCTGTGCTGAGTGTGGATCTTGCTTGGGATTCTCTCTCCCTCTCTCTGTGCCCCTCCCCATCTCATGCTTGCTGGCTGACTCTCTCTCTCAAAATAAATAAATAAACATTAAGGAAAAAAAAGAGTGCCAGAAAATTTCAAAATCAGTGTTATCTACTTCAGAAAGGGTAATAAACACATAGCCCTATAATTTTGTTTGTTGTTCACATTCTGTTAAGAAATCTGAAAAGCCTAGCTGTCCCAGAATTGCCTTGTGCCTGTAGCGGAGAAAAAAGCCATTGGACATCAGGTTTACACAAGAAGTACATTTTCCTTGGGAATTTGCTACTGAATAGTTAAGTGGCTTTGGCAAGTTTGACAGTAATGTCTGTAAATCCATAGTTTCCTCATCCACAACATAAAGTGGTGGGGACATTGGTTAGTTTTATGACTCTGTCCAGACCTAATGTTATACAATAAATACCACAAAATGGCAGCAGAATTGATACCTCCACTCATATTAGACTCGCACTAAGTCCCTGGGTTTTCCAGATTTTGTTTGTGGTGAGCAGAGAAGAGGAAGGTAGCTATGAGACTTGGATCACATTTTGGATGAAGGACAGATTGGATTTCAAAATTTCTATCTTCTCATTCTCTATTCTTTCCAAGGAGAATGGCTGGACGTAAGTGCAATAACCGAGAAAGGAAAATTCTGGTAGCAAACACACCGAAAAACCTGTTCAAATATTGAATGTGTCCAAAATGGCATTTCCCAATGTAAAAGGAAGGCTAGAAGATGGTATTATCGAACACTTCTGGGCTGAAAAAAAGCCTGATTGACAATGTGATCCCTTCCTAGTTTAAATCCACAACCAAATCTTTAAGTGTCATTGGAAAGGTGATAGAATGGTGCTTGCTTAACCCTATCTGAACCACATCTTTATTCAGAATTTCAATGACTCCTGTTTGTAGCTTCATACTACCATGAAATGAGTTGTATTTTTTTTAGAAATACAGAAGTAAATAAAGACAACTATTCACAAATCATGACAATAATGTATGTATCTGTTAGAAGTCAACCAGAAAAAAAAGTACTAACAGACACACACATCAGTTGCTCTATTTATATATAAATGTATATATACATTATTGTGCATGTATGTGTGTGTGTGTGCGTGAGCGCGCATGTGCATTTTACCTTATATAATTGTGAGAATTGGCTAAGCAGTCTCTGTAAGACTGTTGTCCTTGCATCTGATGCTCCTGAAGCTTAAAGTCTACCGGGAAGACAGTGGGAAAGGGAAGATTAGTTTAAACTGGGAGCAAGCAAGAACAAGCCTGAGCCCACAAGTATGAACTGGGTTGGGATGGATTAAAACTCACAGTAGTCTTGGTAACAAATGAAATAAGTCAGTCAGAGAAAGACAAATGCCATATAATTTCACTCATATTTAGAATGTGAGAAACAAAACAAATGAACAAAGAGAAAAAAAGAGAGGAACCAAAAAACAGACTCCTAACTATAGAGAACAAACTGGTGGTTGCCAGAGGGGAGGTGAGTGGGGGGATGGGTGAAATAGGTAAAGACGATCAGGACTACACTTACCTTGATGAACACTGAGAAATGTACAAAATTGCTGAATTATTATATTGTACACCTGAAACTAATATAATACTATATGTTAATTACACTGCAATAAAACAAAAACCTGCCTCGTGTCAGTCTTGTTACCTCTGATCTTGAGTGTATGGGTGTTCTGCAGGAGCTGGGACCCTTCATTAAAGAGCTAAAAATATGCACCTGTCCCAGAAAACAGAAAAACTGTAGGAAGGTCTAGGTAAAAGTGAACAGTTGGAGACCTAGTCCCTGCCTCATGCTGAGGTGAGTCACATTATCAGTACAAATGTGCATGTGCCCTAAAATGGCTGTTGCCACCACATCTCCTACCAGAATCCCTTTGGTGGCCTACCTTACTCAGAAACAGGAAAGGGATTTTTAGAAAATGAAGTTTAGCCTAGCCACATTGATATACTACAAAGGCATTACAATGCACTACTAAGATACTTTATTGACAATAGCAATACACTGCTAAAATAGGAATTATACTTTGTTGAACACCTATTGTGTAATCATTTCCAGTCTATCTAAAATAATATGTTTTCCAATTTTCTCTAGCGTGGAGCTATTGTTAGCAAGCTCTGGTTCTCACTTATGAATGCCTTTGTTTCTCCAACACTCTTTAAAAGCAGTATCACTGGGCATAATATTCTAGCATGACATTTAATTGATATTAGCCAATATCCAACACTGTCTTTCTTCTGACTTTCGATCTATTATCAGTCTAATTGCTGCTCTATCTTTTCTTTGTTTCTTTTAAAAATCTTCTCTTTGTGTTATATAGTGTCATCATGTTGTAAATTGAAGAGGAATCGTATTTATTTATTGGACTTGATGTTTTGTTCTTTTTTTTGTGTGTGTCTTTCTGATCTGAGGATTGCTTTATTTCAACAATTCTGGTAAGCATTATAGCCTTTCTCTTTTTAAATAGCACTTCTTTTCCCATTTTCTCTATTTTATTTTCTTCAAATTACCTTTAGACATGTATCTCACTTTCTTCTATGTTTCAGCCTTTCTCTCATAATAACATTTCCTTCTTAGGGCTGTGTTCTTGCTAATTTATTCAAATGTATTTTCTAGTGCACTGTCTCTTCATCTCAGGTTTGCTGTTTAATCCATCCACTGAATTTTTCATTTCAACTCTGATAACTGCTCATGTCTTGAAACTCCATTTAGTTCTTTTAAAATCTCTTTACAACAGTCTGTTTTCCATGTTGATGTTTTAGACTTATCTCTTTTTCTTTGAACACATTAAGCACAGTATGTATTTTGCATTTGATACCTTTAGTATCTTCAAGGTTCAAGGCTCTGTTTCTGTTGTCCGTTGTTGCTACAGGTTGGGTTCTCTAAATGCTGAGATTACATTTGAGGTGCAAGATATTTATTAAGGGTCAATTTGTGTGCAGAGCAGGGATAGGAGGTCAAATTGCAGTGAAGCCTCCACACAGACATGTCACCAGATGTGAGCTGCTCAACAAGGGTGTGACTTTGAATGAGGCTACTCTCTGAAGTTGAGGTGGACCCTGAAAGAAGCTGTCTGCTGACCTCATTTCTTGTAACTGGGCTGTACAAACTTCCTTCAGGGAGTTCTGGGCATTTCCAAGTCTGTCACAGTTGTTTTGGGTAGTTTTCACTCACGTTGCCTAGTTAACTTCTTTTTGTATTTTTTTAAATTGTTTTAAATGTTTATTTTTGAGACAGAGACAGAGAGAGACAGAGAGAGAGAGAGACAGTGTGTGAGCGGGGGAGGGACAGAGAGGGCAACACAGAATTCAGAACAGGCTCCAAGCTCTGAGCAGTCAGCCCAGAGCCCAATGTGGGGCTCAAACTCACCAACTGTGAGATTATGACCTGATCCAAAGTTGGCCACTTAACCAAATGAGCCACCCAGGCTGCCCTGTATTTTGTAATTTTTGACAATGAGTGCTCAATTTCCTTGGATCTTTAACTGAAGGCATTATTTCAAGTTTGAGTTAAGGTTGGTGTATGTGTGTGTATATCTATATATCTGTATAGATATATAGATATACACACACATACATATATACACGTCTATAGATAGATATAGATATAGATGATATAGATATAGATATAGATATAGATATAGATATAGATATAGATATAGATATAGATATAGATATGATATATACTTGCTTTTAGTAGTTGCCCAGGTACATGATGGACTTGGGTCCATTTAGAGCTTTGCCAGTTCACAAAGTTCTCATAAATTTCAAATACAAAAACACACGAGCCCTGAATCTTGTTTATAAATTTTCAGAGGACAGTATTTTTTCCCCTCCAACAAAAGACACTGTTCTGATGCTCCCATGTGAAAGGTGGGTTTCTCATTTATATTGAGTGAGTGTTTCCCTGTAGATTTTCAGCTTTTATGAGATTGTCTCCTATAAGACTTCTCACCTTTGATGTGCCTTACTTTTTAGGCTTCATTTTGTATCTCTGTGCCCCCAAAGCTATCAAAGTGAGCTTAAGTTATCTAGTGTTTATTTGAAATTTTCCTCTTTTCACATAATTTCTGGTCCCTCCCTGTGTGTTCTTTTCTTTCACACTCCTCTGATTCCTTTTCTCCCACACTCTCCTGATGGAAAATCATTTAGGAAGAATCATCATTGGCCATATATATATAGAATATATATAGAACATATATAGAATATATGATCTATATATTCTATTCAAATAACTATTGGTATAGCTCAGTTATTACAACTGAAAAATATAAGATAATATAATTCCAAAGCATCAAATATATATTTCCCATAATTTTAATTAAATTAGTTGAGACAATAATCGATTTTGATTATGATAGCAACCTCCTAATCATATAAAACTGCTTTATTTACAAATGACAGCACATTTCTCACCCGGTCACCACCAGTTCATTGATGTAATTCCTTGCTTTGACATTCTTTTTTATCAGCTACCCTACTTTGAATTTTATCATTTCCATATCTCATCATTGAAACTATATTCCTAATTCATTGAATAAGACCATCTGCTTTTTGTATGTTCTAAATATTTTTCCTATTGAGGTCTTAACAGAGACCTAGCTGGTGGCTTTTGAAAAGAATCATGAATCGAAATGTAAAAAATCTGTGGTTTGTTTTTCTATGTTGCACCTGTATACTATGGTAAAAATCACATGACCACCTTGACAGAATTATGCTACTTTTATTATCTAAGACTAATTGTACAGGTTTATAGCTCATATTTTGCATTAAAAGCCAGGTATTAGCCAAATTCGTGTATTGCTAACTTTATTGAACAGAATAACTGTTCTCAGATTGTAGCCAAAGGAAATGATAAGAGTTAAATAAATTGCAAATATTGGTTACTCAGTGCCCCTCTGCAGAATGGCATTACCTGAGAAAATGGGTCAGCTCTGCCTATCAGCTGTCCTCTATACACACCTGAGATGTGCAGATTGTGTCACCTTCACCCATATCCTTGCTTTCCCTCCTAACTTTATTGACTATTGTTTTCCTTTGCACCAATTTGAAAGGACAACAGCATCTGCCACCAATAAGTATATTCAGAATTTCTTTTGTACTTACGAATTAGAGATAGAATGGAGAAGTCTCAGAGTTTAAATTATTATCTTGTTGGCTGGTTTCTCATTAGGCTTTCTTCCTTTTCAGGAAGGGTCTAGATAGAACTCAGTAGATGGACCATTGACTATTATTATGGCTGGTAGCAGAGTATTATATTAATGCAATGAACAGTTTCCTGATCTCAGATATGAAGGGAAAAGAGAGATCACTTGTTGGTATAAGGTTAAGGCAGGGACATCACGGGCATGTTGCTAAATTTTATGCAGAGCATTTTTACTTTTGAAAAATCACTTAACCTCTGCTTTGGTTTTTCTAGCTGTAAAGTGGGGTGTTGAAGAGGTTATACAATTAATATTTCTAAAGTATTCTTAAAATGAGAAATGCTATGCAGGTGTTAATTATCTTGTCATGTTATTATTAATAGTAATTTAGGCAATACATTTTAAGACACAACCATCATGCCATTTTGCAGCCCAATGAGCTGTTTTCCCCAAACAGCAGGCATATTAGTATAATATAGATTTTAACATTTATAAAACATATCCTTTTTAATCTCTAAAGGTAATCATATCTAAACAAGTTGTAGGATTACATTAAGAGGAATATAAAAAACAAACTAAAATAGATAAGAATACATGCAGGCCAATGAGTCAAAACACACTATGTGTGTGCGTGGACATATGTGTGCTGTGCCAGCCACAAGAAAGAAGGGCTGAAGAAATATTATCTTAAAGAAGGAAACAGGTCAGTGATCCCAAGTTTATTTTGACAAATTCTACTTTCTTTGATTTTTTATTTTGACAAATTCTACTTTCTTCTGTCTATTCTCTTCCCCAGAGGCCTAATGGGAAGAGAACTTCAAATAGTTTTACTGGTTTGTGCAGTCAGTAAACAGGGTATTAACAGCTCACGGGTCACATAAAGGAGAAACTTCTATGCATAACTCCTGCATTAGTGTTCTCTAGGGAAACAGAATCAACAGGATATAGAGACACGCATGCGCGCGCACACACACACACACACACACACACACACACACACCTATACATGGAGAGGGAGAAGGAGGAGAGGGAGAGGGGGAGAGGAAGAGAGAGAGAGAGAGATTTGTTACAAGAATGGCTTTGGCTTACATAATCATGGAAGCCAAGAAGTCCAATGATGGACCTGTTTTCTGCAAGCTGGAGAACCAGGAAAGCCAGTGGTGTAATTCAGTCCAAGTCCAAAGATTTGAGAACCAGAAGTGCTAACATCAGCGGGCAAGAAATGTATATCCCAGTTCAAACAAGAGAGCAAAATCACCCTTTGTCTGCCCTTTTATTCTATTCAGGCCCTAGGCTGTATGGAATGATACCCACCCACACTGATGAGGGTAATCTTCTTTACTCTATCTATTGATTCAAATGTTAATCTCTCCCAGAGACACCCTCACAGACATACCCAGAAGTAAAGTTTGACGACTATCTGGGCATCCCTTAGTCCAATCAAACTGACACATAAAATTAAGCATCACACTCTGCTATAGGCATTAAGAAAACCTTAAAAGTAACCAATACTCTGAGGAGTCATGTGCTCCGTATACCTGAGAAGAAGAAATGTACTTTGATCTAAGAAGAAATTCCCCTTAGAATTCTTAAGGACATGTAGTAGGTAGGGTACGGAAGTGAGCTTTTAAAGCTTATCAGAAACTTTTTATCAGAAGGATATACGTTTGTTGGATTAAGATTTGTATAGATTAATATAGGTAGGCAAACGTTCTGTAATGTCACTAAAACCAAATATAGATGAATTTCTGCCCATTCTGTCGTCACGTAACATTTATTTGAAGCACAAATTTTGATTCCTAAGATTCTATTCTATGCAGCAAATTGTGATGCTTGCCCTTATGGAAAAATAAAAGATTGTATGATACAGACCCTGGACACAAGCTCCTTACTATTTAGAAGTGGAGATGAAGTATGTGCGTAAATAACTGTGTGATTCAGGTGTTTGCTTTCCAAAATTACCATATCAGATAGCTTTTGATGTGTAATAAATTACTCCAAAATGCAGTTGCTGGAAGCCGAGCTATCCCAGCCTGAGTGGCAGGGCCCGGGCTGTGGATGGATTGGTGACTGCAAGGCGGCCCGCCGACAGTGAAGCTTCTTGGACTCCCGCTTTTAGGTAATTTGGCCTTATTAAAGTACCTGGGGTATAGTCTGTTGGGGAATTGCCCTCGGCAGGCCCCCTGGGAAAAGAACCATTAGGGAAGAAAATAAGGTTCCGCAAGAAATTGTGCGGCCTTAGGTTTAGCCCTTGCCATCCTCTATGGAGACTCCTCTACTTACAGGAAGGATAGCCTTATACATTTGTCAGCAAAGGAGGCCAATAAAGGAGAGACATATGGATTTGAAAGCCCCTGGCAACTAAGGACTGGATCTCTGGGCACAGGTGACTTCAACCCCTAGGCCCACCTGGCCCCCCGGAGGCATTCCAGATGATGACTGAACCTAGTGGGTTAAGCTACAGAATGGTTCATTGGTTCCTAGGTGCATTGTCTCTCTGAGAATGTATGAGGCATGGGTTTCTAAGGCTTTTTCAGCCCCTTTCTGGCACCTCGGACCGAGGCAAACACATTGTTCTTCTGGCCTCATGTGGTTAGGAGGTCATGTCCCTGTAACTGTTCCACTTGAGGTGTTGAGTAATGGAGGGCCTTTCACGAGAACAGCAAAGCAAATGATTTGTAGATTATAGATAAACGCAGATGCATAATGGAATAATGTGAGAAATTAATCTATAATCAAAGGGTATGCGGGAAAGTTAGGGGAAAATCACCATGTTATCTCTTAAAGGTTGTTTATACATAGGAACATTTTCAAAATTAGGTGATGTTAGGAAAACATAGATGACATATGCTACAAGGAAATCACTAGCATATATAATGCCACGTTTACTGCAATAAATCGGCCAGTTCAACACACTGCTGTTGTCTGTGTCCATTTTTATTTTAGTTTTAGTTTTTTATTTTAGTTTTTTATTTTCTAGTTTTTTATTTTAGTTTTGTTTTATTTTCACCGACGCCGTTCTTCATTCTGGAACCCCTGGTTGCTGGAGCTGGTCTCCGGCATGCAGTGGCTCAAGATAACGCCCATTTATTTAATTCACAATTCCAAGAATTGACAATTGTAGGCTTGGTCAGCTCTTCTAGACTTAGGATAACTCAGGCATCTGCAGTTTGCTTTAGCCTGAGAACCTCAGTTCTTCTCCACAAGATATCTTCTCCTCTAGCTGGCTAGCCTAGTCTTTTTCATACAGTAGAGTGGTCCAAAAGCATAAAGAGAGAGAGAGAGAGAAAGAGAGAGGGAGAGAGAAAATGAAAAGTGTTAAACACTTTTCAAGCCTTTGGTTGTGTCACATTTGCTAATGTACTAATTGACAAATACAAGCTAAATAGCCAAAAAGTTTCATTTCTTTATTATTATATTATTATTATTATTATTATTATTATTATTATTATTATTATTTCTTAGTGGAGGGACCTGCAATGTCACATTACAAGGGCATAAAAGTGGGTAATTTGAAGCCATTATTACAATCTACTGACCCAGAGGGACAAAAATAGACTCTCCTTGGAATGTCAGATGCTGTCCCCAAGCACTTTGCCCAAGAACATACTTGCATAAATAAATCTAATTCCTCTTCCTGAGATCCCTTTTTTCCTTGAGATTCCAAGAAATTTCCAGAATGAAGTCATGGCACAAGAGTTATTTCTTTCTGTTATCTCCAGCAAGCTTAGTTGAATTTAGAAATAAGTTGCATCTCCTTGACGTTAGAGAGTCTCTACAGTCTCTTCCAAAATAATTGCTCTCCATGAACACCAAATGCAGCTTCCATGCACAAAGTTTCTTTGCTTTCCATGGATTGACTCTTGGATTATATCATTGCAAGGCAGATAGAGTTGAAGTACCTGCTCTGATTGCTGCCTCTGTCTTTGCTGCAAAACCTCTTCAAGTTGCAGGTAAAAAGAAATCACTGTCTATGCTACTTCAGAAAAAGTGGTTTAAACATAAATTTCCAAATTGGCGCTTGTATCTTATATCTTACTACATTTACTTACACGTGCATATCACCAAAAAGCAAATCTATGCTCTTACAATATCAGAACTATCATGACCTTTTTACCAGTGAAATTTCTAGCTAAAGTTCAGTAACATCATGATAGTTTTATTGTAAGGGTCCTATTGCTCTGTCCTATTTCTAGAACTAGGGCAGGGTTTTTCTGGGTTATCCCAATAGGTTTTAATAACTGGATTCAGAGATTATGTGATTTTGCTCATTCTTCCCACAGTTTCCCTGGATTTCCATTGCCTCTTTTCCAGGTTCCTTTCCCAATAGCTTTCATTTTTTCAGTGTCCCTCTCTATACTTCTTCCAGCCATGAAACCAATGAATAGCTAAATATCTACATCATTAGCCACCCAATGCTGTAAAAGTAGAATTGGTTAAGTCTCAAAAGAGTTCATGGTAGAGAAAACTGTTCATGGTAGAAATGGATTAATTGAAACTGGGGAAATCAGGAAAGAGTGCATGAAAAGTGTTAATTTCATTTGTTTTGGACTTGGAGAATAATCTTTGGTTATTAAGGAAAAGGGAAAAGGGCATTCCTTGAGTGGGCAAAAGCGGAACAAATGTTCAATTATTGGAAATTCAAGCTGTTGGAAATTTCTGGAATACACTGGAATATATAGTTTTGAAAGGGATGAAACCAGTGATAATTATGGCAGTATTGCAGACCAAGACATCTTGCTACTTTGTGTGGTAGGCTAAGAAGTTTAACTTTTTCTTAATTTATTTTTTTAATGTTTATTCATTTTTGAGAGACAGAGAGAGGCAGAGATTGAGCAGGGAAGGGGCAGAGAGAGAGAGGGAGACACAGAATTTTGAAGCAGGCTCCAGGCTCTGAGCTATCTGCACAGAGCCCAACACGGGGCTTGAACTCACGAACTGTGATATCATGACCTGAGCCAAAGTCAGATGCTCAACCAATGAGCCACCCAGGCGCCCCAAGAAGTTTAACTTTTTCTAGAGGAAATGATGATAGTGACAAGATCAGAAATATAGTTTAGAAATATGAATTTGAAAATAGCTTCACCTCTGCCCTGGACAAAGGCTATGGATGAGATGGAGTTGAGCTTTAGGAAAACTATCAAGATAATGCAGGCAAAAAGCGTTTCAGTTCCCTTATTTGCTTAATGGGAATAACAATGCTTCCTTTGCTTACCTTGAAGATTGAATGAGATATTTTACTTCTGGCACCTAACGTTGTGCTTGGCATTTAAAAGAAACACTGTGATAATAGTAAGTGGCTACTGCAGGCTTTAAATTACCCTAAATAGAATGTATATCTTATTTCCAAAAAAGTGATTTAAACTTCTTAAAAGGAAACTCTTCCTATGCCCTTAAAAGACTTCTTTTACTTTTTTTTTCTTTCATATTTGACACAATTTTAAGTTCTTAGAAAATACTTGCTGAATGGAAATACACAACATATCATATGTTTTTAAGCAGAAATATCATAATTTGACACAGATTCAGATTATTCAAATTGTGAGCAACACACACTTTAAATGTTTTAATCTTATTGCCTTTTTATGCTACTAGATGGGTTTTCCAAGCTTTTCTCTATTGCCTAAATTGTCTCACAAACTTAGAGAATAGATAAAGTCAAAAGAAGTTTCATTACTGACTCATTCCAGTACTGGACTGAATTTCAGATTCCGTTTTCATCCATTTCATCCCAGGCCTTCTGCATAGATTCAGCCTACCTGCTAGTTATCTGCAGGAGGTAAAAATCTAGCCTCCTATCCTTCAGCACACATCAAAAACAGCGCTAGCCTGTTGCTTTATGCTCTCTTATCTACTCTGAATTTGAAACCCTCTTGGACTTTTTAGTTTGTCTTGCTTCTATATCCTTGTGACTTTGTCCTTGTCATGTCAATTGCATGCCATTTGCTATTTGCTTTCTTTCTCTGAGCTTCACAGCTCTTATTCCCATAACCTCTGACACTCCATATGCATATGGTCGCTACTGGCTGTGATGGTCCTATTGGTTTTTTTTTTAATGTTTATTTATTTATTTGTTTTGAGGGTGGGGGAGGGGCAGAGAAGGAGAGAGAGAATCCCAAGCAGGCTCCGTACTCAGTGTAGAGCCCAATGTGGAACTCGATCTCAGGACCATGAGATCGTGCCCTGAACCAAAATCAAGAGTTTGGAGCTTATCCGACTGAGACACCCAGGCACCCCAGACCTATAGATCTTCTGAATGGGGTAGGGAAATCAGAGATCATTAAAGAGTTGGTCCTGTGTTAGGACAAGAAATACGAGAAGTGCTAGATTCAAGAGCTGAGGCATTGGGCTACTGTTCGTGCCAGTGGAACTTCTAGGTGGCGGGACACATTGACAGAAATAAGCCTGGCACAGGATATAGAACTCAAAGGATGTTGCTTATTGGTTTTGCATTCTCTGGGCACTGGGTTGTTGATTGTGATCATAATTCAGAGCCTACCCATTCCAAATATGGCTATCTTAGGTTTATGTATATTGTCCAAATATGTTCGGCACAGTCATTTACCTACAGAGGCCATGCAGTTATCATCAATCAATAAAATGGGTATTGTGTCAGAGAAAATGGCAAGTAGAGAGGACTGAGATAAACCAAAAAGATAATGCCACAGAGGGATGCCAGGCACTATTCAGCTCCAGCTAAGTGTTCTACAGGGCATATAATTCTGAATATACTCAATTTTGAATTTTTCAAAAGAAGATAGAAATCTTCCGTTTCATATGGCTTAAGTATATTTAAGACACTGTAGGGCCAGCATTCTATAAACTCTCATCTATAATAATAAAGAAAGAGAGTGGAATTTTATAAAAATAATACCCTATTAAATTAGGGATATTGAAATTAAATTATATAGAGTTGATTCAACAGCGTAGCATGCATATAGTTACAAAAATTATAAATATTATACTATGGGATTTGTTTTTTAATGCCAATTCTTTTATCCTATAATGAGATAATATTTGGAAAATATTAATTTCATTTATTTTTTATTCCTCATAAATAATTTTCCTCTGCCGTGTTCTCTTAAGGACAAGCCAAGAAGCTTAACACTGGAAAAGATGGATATACCAAATAGAACAATAAAATCATTACTAAGTTTTGACTGTCAAATTAACCACTGAAGTCACAAGAATTTCTGAGTCCTTTGTGAAATTATATTCTGGAAAGCAGGTATTACTGAGAGAGAAGAGGATTTTCTAAAGTCCTTAAACTTCCATTTACATATCAAGAGCCAGTTCTGATAAGGTCAGGGTTGAATAGTCAGTTTTATTCTAAGCCACATAGAGAGAACTCAGAAAACTCAGGATATGATGTCATAGATATCCAACCTGCCAAAATAGGATGTGGAAAGTTGTCAGAGTAGGAAGAGGGAGAAATTCTGTAAGAGAAAGTTTTAGTGAAAGAAAGTAGGAGCTGGTTTCACATTTTTCTAAGGGAATCCTCAAGATGGTATGTGAGAGAAATATATAGATTAAGATAGGGGAGCCCAGGAAAGGACAAAACCCTCCTCCAATAGTACCACATTACTTTGGTACCATATCTAACCTAGCAAAGATTTCGCAAAGGCTTATGTGCTTCAGGTAAATAATCAAAAAGTAGCATTCCAGTTTCCTCACAGACTGCACATGTAGAATTTCAATGTAGAAGATGTAAGAGGATCAGGAGATTGATATCTTTTTGTGGTCCAGATGAAGAACTCATGGTGTACAAGGGTTCATGAACAGAAGCAAATGGCCACAGACATGAACTTCCACAGCAGATGTCTGCACAACATCACTTTTTTTTTGCAATCTGGCATCCTGGATAGATTGGAGTTGGGTGGGAAAATAAATCTTTGAAAGACTAAACTTTCACCTACAACAGATGGAGTCTACCCAAAGAGACTCAATGGAACATTAAGAGTCAGAGCTATTTTTACTCGGTAATTTCAAGTCTTTACTCTCTTCATCACTACCCAGTGGGTTTGGAGTTTACAACCCAGATTACACAGTGGGAGATAAAGTAGTTATTTTCTTGTTCTCCTTAAAAATGGTTTGTTAATTACTGACCTTACCATATCTTTAAGGGATTAGAGAATTTACAGCTAATGCAATTGTTTCTGGTGGGAAATTTAGTCTATTTCTTCTTTCTCCTTTCTTTCTTTCTTTCTTTCTTTCTTTCTTTCTTTCTTTCTTTCTTTCTTTCTTTCTTTCTTTCTTGTCTTATGCTTTGCTGTTGTGCCCAATACTGGCCTTACCTCATTTCTGCTCTAAGCTGTCATTTTCTAAAATCGAGGCATTTTACACCAAATGAGGGAAAAATCAGCCTATGACAGCTCATATATAAGATTTTAATTATTGAGTCCTCATCAACATACTTTAGGATTCCAATTATTTGTGTTTTTTATTGCATTTAACTTAAGAATGTTTTACTTCTTTGTATAAGTATTACTTGGCTGATCATTATTTAGTATCCTGAGTTTTCTGTCTTTTTTTTTCTCTAATTTTCTTGCACATAACTATGTGACTTGAGAGTCAGGGAAATATATGCACACACATATATATATACATATACATACATATATATATATATATATATTTCTTTTTTTTTTTTTGAGTATGGAGAATAACTTTACATACAAGACTGACTTACAAGTCTCTGCTTAGCATTTCCCTTCACCTGAACTCGACTAAAGAAAGTTTGGTCCAGAAGTACAGACATTATGGTGCTTGTATAGTGACAGTATGATTAGAAAGGATTAGGAAGTTTCTATGTTGTCATTTCTTGACCACATTATGTAGTTTATGTTAACATGGCGTGTGACTTTGTTGAGTGTGGGGCTTGGGTGGGGGCAGCAGGATATCGGGGGGGATATTTGGGAAAAGCAGCCCTTCAGACCTAGGAAACTGTCATAGTAAAGAAAATATGAGTGGGAAAAATTAGAAGCAATGAGCAACCTGTGGGAATAAGCAATTTATATAGAAAAACATTGCAATGACCAAAGAAGGTGAAGAAAAGGAACTCTTAAACACCGTTGGAACTAAAGTTGGTACGACCACTTTAGAGAGTGGTTTTGCGGAAAATAATAGTTTGAATATGAGTAAACACTATGGCACAAAATCTAGATTGCTATCTATAGAACATATTCAAGAGACATTCATGCATATGATCAGGGAGACATATACATCATATTTTTGTAATTGTTTCTATTAATAAATAAGTTAGGGGAAATGGGGAAATTTTGCAATAGAAAAATTAACATAAACCTTTCTCCGGAGGTGCTTGGGTGGCTCAGTCGGTTTAAATGACCCACTCTTGATTTCAGCTCAAGTCATGATCTCATGATTCATGAGATTGAGCTCTGCATTGGGCTCTGTTCTACATCTGTCAGCCCAGAACCTGGCTTGGGATTCTCTCTGTGCTTGCTCTTTATTCCTCCCCATTCACTCTCTCTCTCTCTCTCTCTCTCTCTCTCTCAAAATAAATAAATAAACTTGAAAAAAACCTTTCTCTATATATATGTCTATATGAGTATTGTTATGTATGTGTGTGATTAATATGTGCATATATATGAAAATTTGATAAAACTAATAATTTCCAATTTTGAATTATTGGAATATGGGTGTGAGTTATAAAATTTTATTTAATATCTATTTTTTTTAATTACTACAGATTATTGGTAGAATCAGAAATTTCTAATGGTTTTCAACCTTGGAAGAAAGAGTAAATCAGGATTACATACTCAGTATCTTCCATTTCTTTCTTTCTTTCTTTCTTTCTTTCTTTCTTTCTTTCTTTCTTTCTTTCTTTCTTTTTAATGTGAAATCCATTGTCAAATTGGCTCCCATACAACACCCAGTGCTCATCCCAAGGAAAATTCATCTTCAAGATGAGTCATAGTAACAATAATTCCACACTTTTGTCCTCTCCCCCAAAGAAACTTGTCCCTAATTCCTTAAAAAGTGATGAAAATGAATGTGATGGTTTTATCTCCATGCCTTCTTGCAGGCTGGGGTAGCTGCTGGCATTCTCATTGGTCAGTAATCAGCTGAGACAGTTCCTGCAAACCTAAGGCAGGCGTATTCAAGGGAACGTGGCTCTGGGTAGATGTAATAGCCAGTCACCACAAATAGCTTGCAACAAAACACTTCTATTTTTTAAAAGTATTTGCTCCTATTTTCATGATCTCTGTAAACACATTCAAAATTCAGAACACAAAAAAGAAAACATGTAAATGGCTTGTGGATAATAACAAATTTTGAGAGCTGTGCTCATGTCATACATCTATGCACTTCACACTTTTCTTTACAAGACCATAGAAGTGAATAGAAGCAGTTGGGGTCCTAAGCTCCACGAGATTTAGAACAGTGCATGGCATCTAGTGGTGGTAGTTAATACATATTTGTGGAAAATGGGAAAATAGGGAATTGACTGAATAAATGGGGAGGCCAAAGTTAGATGTAGTGCAGCTAGCCTCACATACAAAAAATGAACTGCCTTGTAGCTTTAACGGGTAGCAGCTACCTCAGAGAGCCATCCAGAAAACTTGTGTGAAATTACTCTCATGGTATGGACCTGAGAAAACTTGGGTGGGAGAGTATGTGAAGGCCAAGTTGTTGGAAGACATGCAGAGGAGAGAACAGATCACCTGGAAGCTCCCATTAGGCCAGTTAAGTTTCAGTTCATGCTGTATCATTTATTTATGGTAGGTGGTGATCATCTTTTCTTTAATAGAAAAACAAATTTTGGTCGCATCCTGTAATGCCTGCATGAGTGTGTGCGTGTGCGCGCGCGCGCACACACACACACACACACACACACACACACACACCGATTTGGACTTTTGGGTACATGGAGTACAGATGCCCTTATATTCAAATTACATACCTCTCTAGGGACTGAACTTTCTATTTTTCTCATGTTATAATTCTTTGGATAGAAACCCAGGAAAGTCAAATGTGAAGCAGGGCACATGGGTCCAAGGAACATTTCTGATGCTGTATAGAATTGTGACTCTCTAAGCAAAAGGACTTCTTGTGACTCACACAATATGGGGCTCAACTCACAAAGACCAGGCTTGCACATAGAGATTTGTGGCTTTTATGGTAAAGCTTAGCAAAAAGCCTGCTTCCAGGTTAGCTTCCCTCAGCAGGTGTCTCTGCTCCTATGGCTACAAATGTAAATAAAACTCACTTGCTACTCCTCTCCAAATATTCCTGGGATAAAAAAAAGTGCATTTCTTTAAAAGTAAGTTTATGAACTTTCCCATTGCATTGCTACATGAGCATGGTATGTGATCAACTGCTTCAAGAGAGCTGAATATTGACAACGTCAAATTTCACAGTTCTGCTAATTTCTTCATTTTCATGTTTTCATCAACATTATACTAAGGAGAAAAAAATAAAGTTACCACTATCCATATGAATGTCACTTCATTTTTTTCTATTATAAGTTCTTACTTAGTCCTGAAACTGTCATTAAAGTAAATTGAAATTACACATGAATATAAAATAATCAGAAATTTGTGTGTGAAAAATTGGATGAAATAAATTTTTCTGTTTCTCTTCCTAAACCTGATTTATCAGAAATAAGAATATTTTTATATCTGTGTTTTCTTATGGTCTTTTTTCATTCTGCTTGTATTTCAGTTAGTGGGCAGGCCGTTGAACAATGGGACTTTTCCATCTGAAATGTAGAAATACCCTATGATTCCCAGTCGCTGAGGTTTGCCTGCTACACTGAGTTTTAAGGAGCAACTTACCTTGACGGTGCCTGTTCCATATTAAATTTTATATATAACAGTTGAATTCCCCTTGGAGCCATCTGGTTTATTGGTTGCTTGAATTTAGATTTTTCACCTTGTCCTCCCGATTTACCCATAGTGGGACCAGATTCTCTCACTTAGTTTTTCATAAATGCCTTGCATGTAGCTGGTCCAGTAACTCCCTGTTCATATGGCTGTAATGTGGCTCATATGCTTAAAGCTAAATATCCGTACGTTAGACCTCACAAGGAAGCATGCACATCCCTGGTTCTGTTCACTCTAGTAAATTGGGACATGATGCAATTTTCAGAAAAATTACTTTGCTAGAAACCGGCTTGATTTTGAAGTTAGGTCCTCTGTTTGTTTTGTTTGTTTTTTGGTTATAATTATAGTCTGGTAAGAATTCTCTGCTATATATGTTATAGATGTCCTTCATTAATTCTTTAAATTGAAGGTAATTAGTCCTCTACCTTTATTTATTCATACAAACCCTAAAACTATTTTTAAATGGGTGATAGACCAAAAATCAACCTTTCCTTCAAGCTTTTATTTTAGGAGTTTCTTTAGGGCATCAAATTGAGGGGAAATACTCAAGTTCAAAAACCAAATTATTTTCTGATGAAATTTATGTAATTTTCTATTCTTTATACACTTAAGCTAAATGATAGAATGTGTAGCTTAAATAATATATCAATTCAATTAATGTTAATTAATTAATTAATTTTTTTAAGAGAGAGAGACATGGAGTATGAGTAGGGGAGGCTGAAAGAGAGAAGAGGCCCAGAATCTGAGTCAGGCTCCAGGCTCTGAGCTGTCAGCACAGGGCCTGACATGAGATTTGAACTCGTGAACCACTAGATCATGACCTAAGCCCAAGTTGACCACTTAACTGACTGAGCCACCCAGGTGCCCCTATATTAGTTTAATTAAAAGGAAAGCTAGCTGGACCTTCATGTTAGCAAAACAACTGGCTATTTCATTAAAAATAACCTCAAGTTTTTACTACTGTAACTTAAATGCTAATGATGGAAAATCAATCCTATTCTACATAATTTATAATCTTCAAATGTGTTATATTTTAATTAATTGTTTTATCAACATTTAAAAATTATGAAATACAAAGAAAAATAATTACATCCATAGACTACCTGGAATTAACAGTTGTGAATTCTGTGTCATATTTTATTTCTGCTTTTAGTAAACATTATATATAATATAAATATAAAAATATATAAAGTATATATACATATTACATATATATGTTGAGACTCCATTGATGAATGATATAGACAAAACTCTTTTCCTTTTGGAAATTAGGTCTAGTGGGGGGGACAGAAAATAAGCAGTAAGTGTAATAAATACATACATTATATAGTATACTAGAACCATATAAATTCTATCAGATAAAAACAGATGAGAGGGACTGAGAGTGCCAGGGTGGGACTGGGTTTCCTATTTTATTTTATATTTTATTATTTTTAAAGCTTATTTATTTATTTTGAGAAAGATAGAGAGCACATGTGCATGGGGGAGAGGCAGAGAGAAAGAGAGAATTCCAAGTTCCAGTGGAGCTCGAGCTCACATATCATGAGATCATGACCTGAGCCGAAATCAAGAGTCAGACCCTCAACCAACTGAGCCACTAAGCCAGCTGAGCCACCCAGATGCCCCTGGGTTTCCTATTTTAAATGGGAATGAACAAGTGGTAGTAGGCCCATGACATGAGAGAATGAGAGATGCAAATAACTGGGCCAGTGAGGGCCCAGAGGTGGGAGGATTTTGAGATCAGGGAGAAGGAAAGTATGTCTAGAGTAGAGTTTGTCATTAGAGAGACATAGTAGATAGAAACAGAGAGATAACAAAGGGTCCAAATCATGTAAGGCTTTATAATTATATATAGAATTATTTGTGTTTAGTCTTTTACACTTATACAAAAACAATTCACGTTATTAAGTCAGGCTTTTTTACAGAAGATCTTTTTGTGTCAGTAGGGATACAAATAGTATCTACAATGTAGCAATGGTGTACTATATAGAAATTGTTTGCACTAAAGATCTTAAAATTGTACTTTATGTGTGGTAATAAAGTTTGCATACCTGTAAAACACTTAGAAGAATAACATGTAAAAAATAATGAGGGCATTAATACAGATTAGCATATAATAACATGATTCTGGTATTATTATATTATTAATGTAATTATTATTAAACTAAGTAGTCAGTTTTCTAGGTCTTGGGTTATTTTTTGGGTACGTTAAGCAGTTGCCTCTATTATGCATTGCCTGCTCATATGCTTTGCCCATTTCCTATTTGAATGTTGCTTTTTTAATACTTATTTATTTGTAATACCTCTGTATATCTTCTAGATATAAATCTTCCTTTTTTTTTTGAGTTACACATTTTGTCAATATCTTCTAGCCTCTTGTCATTTAAATTAGTATATGGCTCAAAGGGGCACATGTACTCTGATGTTTGTAGCAGCATTATCAACAATAGTCAAATTCTGGAAAGAACCCAAATGTCCATCATCTGATGAATGGATAAAGAAGGTGTGGTGTATATATATATATATATATATATATATATATATATATATATATATATAATGGAATATTACTCAGCCATAAAAAAGAGTGAAATCTTACCATTTGCAACAATGTAGGTGGAGCTAGAATGTATTATGCTAAGTGAAATAAGTCAGAAAAGACAAATGCCATATGATTTCACTAATGTGTGGAATTTAAGAGACAAAATAGATGAACATAGGGGAAAGAAAAAAAAAAGACAGGGAGGCAAACCATTAAAGAGACTCTTAACTATAGAGAACAAACTAAGTGTTGCTGGAGGGGATGTGGGTGAGGGGATGTGCTAAATGGGTGATGGATGTTAAGGAGGGCACTTGAGATATCTTTATCTTTTTTATTACATTAATCTTTTATTATACTGCTATAGTAAGTGACTCAAATTTCCCCTTTATATGAACTTCATATCTTATTTAAAATATTCTTTTTCTGAGGTTAAAAAAAAAGACTGACTATATGTTCATAAAAGTTTTGAATTTTCTTCCTCATTTAGATCACTAATTCATAGGAAAATTTCTTTTCTTCCCCATATGAAAAGCTCATTTTTGTAACCAGTTATTGAATGATCTTTTCCCCAGTGATTTATAATGCCACTCCTCATTTTCTCAGGTGGCTGTCTTGTATACGACTGACCCTCTCTTTCATGAAGTTTTTGTGGGAAGATAATAGTATTTATTTATCTTTGTATCCATAGTAATTGCATGGGTCAGTTGGCAATGAAATATTTTATAAAGGGATGTCATTTAAACTGGATCTGGGCAGAAAACTTATAATTTACAAAGAGCATATGTCTAGGACATAGATTTTCACTAAAATTGGTTTCCTAAATGTGCCTGAAAGCAGATATAGAAAATGTGAACTATTGTCTTTTCCACTATGCCATTCTAAATTTCTTAAGGGCTTAATTTTTCAGTTTTATGCTTGAATAACTACTAAACATGTGATCTATAATGTTATATATTTCACATTAAGCATGATTTTCATGTATTCACTCATTCAACAAAAAACAATTATTCAACACTAATCTGTGATGGGCTATAACTCAAGACAGGGGATATGAAAACAGTCAGGTCATAGTATCTACCCTCACAAAACTCAGTGTATTGGGAAGCAGATGCATGAATACATACCTTTGAATTTGTAAGTACTATAAGAGGGACGTATATGAAAGGCAATGGAATGTAGTGAAAAGAAGGGTGAGTTTTGCAATAGAAAGTCAGAGAAGTCTTCACCGAATGACCATGTTTGAGTTGAATCTCAATAAGAAAATTTAAAGTTCACTAGGCAGAAAAAAGAAATGTGCTTTCTTATGAGTGAGAATGACAAACACAAAGGCACAGAGGCATGATGGAGCATGGCATGTTCAGGAATAGCAGCTGACCTTTTATAACTAAAGCAAACACGTCAGGAATGGCGAAAGCAGTTGGAGATTAATCTGGAAAAATAGATTGGGGTCATATTTTGAAGAGATTTATATGAGGAGGTTGGGCATAATTCTGTAGGCAAGGAGTAACCATTGATATTTTGAAAGGGACAAGTCACGTGATTGAGCTTACAGTTCAGAAAGTAACTGATGTCAGGTTGACAGATGGACTGAAAGGCTTACAGACTAAGGCTTCAACTAAAGTTTACTTTCATAGACAAAACAGGAAATGGATTTCTAGATTTCTGTAATAAACTCTTAAACTGCTTTCTTGTTCTATCTTCGCCTCCTGTAATTCAATCACAACACAGCAGTCAGAGCCATTCTTTTAAAGAAAACAAATCCGGTCATGCCATTTCTCTGCTCAACTCTTATAATTTTTTCTTCAAATAATTCAGAGTAAAATCCTCATTACCCATAGCTTATGTGTTCCTAGAACCTGCCTGACCTCTCTCACTACTCTTCCCCTGGCTCTCTCTGTTCTGGCCCCACTGGCCTCCTTGCTGATCCTCATACATGCCAGATATATTCCCATCTTAGGACCTTTGCCCCACAAATGCAGGGTTAATTTCTCCACTGCTTTTAAATCTTGGCTCAAGTGTCATCTTCTTATTGAGGACTTTTCTGGTCATCCTCTTTAAAATTGCCAACATCTATCTTCACATAGCACTCACAATCTTCTACGTCCTGCTCCCGTTGTATGCCCCAAATCATTTGTCACTCTCAAACATATATATAATTTACTTTATTATGCTGATTGTTCTTCTCCCTCGCTAGAACCTAGGGTATGGATCTGCTATTTTGTTCAATAGTGTATTCAAAAGTGTCCAGAACATCAGCCCATAGCAGGCTCTCAATAATTAAAATTTTTAATGAATGAGATGATGAGAGCCTTAAGACAGCCTGTCAACAGGGGAATAGTTGGAGTGAACAGCTGTAAGGTAAAGTCAGTGGAATTGTGAATGAGTCTAGTTTAATATGGCCATTAAGAGAGGTGAAAGATTAGAATCTGACTCCTATTTCTCTTGGTTAAATCAGTGGATCATAGCTATACTAGCCTACATTCTTCTCTTAGTCCTAGCATTAATTTTAAAATCATGGGGGAGGGGAGCATGTTAAGCGACGGAGTTTGGCTCCGGTCATGATGTCACAGTTCTTGAGTTTGAGCCCTGCATTCATCTTTGCCCTGACAGAAAGGAGCCTGGAGCCTGCTTCAGATTCTCTGTCTCCCTCTCTCTCTTTGTCCCTTCCCCTGTTTGTGCTCTCTCAAAATAAATAAATAAACATTTAACAAAATAAAAATAAAACCATGTGGGGACTGTATAAAAATAAATTAAAGACAAGTTTAAACTTAAAAATAAATTCTTTTATAATCTCTAGTTATACCAATATACATTGTCATTTCCTTTTTTTTTAATGTTTATTTATTTTGAGAGACAGAGAGAGCGCAAGCAGGGGAGGGGAAGAGAGAGAGGGAGAGGGAGAATTCCTCATGGGCTCCATCCCATGAACTGCAAGATCATACCTGAGGCAAAATCAAGAGTTGGAGGCTGAACCGACTGAGCCACCCAGGTGCCCCCATTGTCATTTCTTTAATATCTGATAAATATTTTATAGTTTTAACTTGGGAGAGAGAAAAAGAGAGAAAGAGAGAGAGAGACTTTAAAATTATCATCCACCTTCTTCAACTGTTAGAAGTCAAATAAAGGGGAAATTAGATCACTTTCTAATTTATCTCTAATTAAAATTGCACTCCATTGCTCTTCTTTTCTTTGTTATGGGATCATTGTCCACTTGATGCTGATAACATTGACTCTCAGGTCTTACATAGGTGCAGTTACTTGCTCTGGCAATAGTCTGGTGTCCTCTAAGGGCATAGGATCACGACTGTTGTACTCTAAGCAGCGTGGTCCTATGGGGAGACAAAGAAAAAGGAAAAGGAAAAACTTCGCTCAGGCTTGGATTAAGTAGAACTGTTTTTAAATTCCAGCTTTGTTCATTTCTTACCAATGTGCCTGACACAAATTATTTAACCTCACGAAGAATCAGTCCCTTCACTTGTAAAATTATACTGCGTACAATATTGTTGTGAAGATGAAATGCAATGTTCTTGAAAATTGTAAAGTGCAGCTAAAGTGTAAGATGTAGTCACCATTCTGAAGAGCATGGTGGGGTCATAGACCAGTTATCAAGTAGAGGAATTCATCTCACTTGGTCTTCAGGGAACTAGTTGGTGGGAGAAAAATGAGTTCTGAAATTTTTTTTTCTTAACCAAACTTGTGGCTAGGTTCTAGAGTTTTTGTTCCTACTAGACAGCCACAGACTGAGCTGTCACATTTATATTTTTGTTGCACAACTTGTGTGGCATATGATCATTTAGGGACCTCTCAAAACTTCAAGTTAGCTCATACCAGGACATTTCCAGTGTAGAGACACTGCCCACTTAGCATTTTTAAGGAGTTAAGTGTTTTAAAAATTAATCAGTAACTATAACTTCACCTCTAGAGTATCTGCTAGGATCTGATCATGTGTAGTGACCAATATAACTTCATACTATTTCTTATTAAATCTAAGATTTGAGTTTCCCATCTTGATTACATGCTTGAAAATTTCCATAATTGGTAATCCCTTAATTTTTCCCACCCATTTCATTGTTAAAGTCCATCCCACATTACATAAGTTAAAGTCAATGGTAACTTTATTTTGTTTTTGTACTTAGAAAATTTAATAATTGGAGTAATAACACATTATAGGCAGGAGAGGATTATTCTGACCCTCAAAGAATGAAGGCATTAATGCAAGACAGTTTAATGCAGAGTAAGGACCCTGAAGTGAGTTACCAAAGATTTGAATTTGGCCTTGAATCTGCCATTAGTTAGATGCTAGGCTAATCATTTTACTTTTCTGTGCCTCAACTCTCTTACCTGAAAAAATATGAAAATAAACCACATCATTTGTCACTATCTTTTAGACACAAAACTCTATGCATATTCTATGAATATCTGATGGCTTTCTGGAATTAGATGGCAATTAGTGGTAAAGGGATTAAAAAAAACAAAAAACAAAACACAAAAATTGCTCATGGAAAGTTAGCCAAAGATGCATGGCACAGACATCATCCTGGTAATTTTTAGTCATTGCAGAAGACACTATGCCCTAATTATAACAGAACTCAACATATCAGCTTAGAGAGGCAATTCAATTATGTTTACTGCATTCTCTTTGTATATAGGAAAAAGTCCAGTAGCCAGCAATATTCAACAGCATGCATTTCCACTGGATTCCCTGTGAAACTACTTTTGATTTGAGGGTCTGTCAGATGAGAATTATTGTGCTTTATACATTTTGTTTATAATTACTTTGCCCATTCCAGTGTCCCTGAACAACTCTTTACAAAACTACAGTGAAAGTTTCACAAAACTTTCCATCTCTATTCCTCAAGGCACTTCTGTTAATTCTGAACCAAAGGAAAAAAATCTGGTATCTAACTCAACAATAACAATGCATACTATGTTAATTATTTACGTGAACACCAGAGAGTTTTGAATAAACGAGCAATAAAAGCAATATGTTAGGGGAAGATGAGAAAAGTAACAGCGATTTCATTTTGAACCAATTCTGCTAATGTTATTTTTCTTTCTGGAAAAGCACCCTCACCAAAGAATATGTGCTGAGGCATTCCGGCAGAACCCAGATAGAGTCGATGGCAGGTGCATTAAAAATTTCTATGCCTAATTTTTTCTGGGAAACCCAAACAATCCCCACACGAATAGCTATCAGTATAGCTTGTGAACAAAAACATAAAAAAAAAAAAATCAAAGTAATGGTGTGGGTTGATTGCATTTTCTTTTATGGGGTTATTTCATTCAGGAAATGTCTTTTGACAACTCACTACATACCAATTACAACACTCTGATTTGGATCTCTTCATATGTTATATCTCGTTTATTACTTTAAAGTCTGCTCAGTACTTCCGCCTAAAAAGAATTAATACTCCCGTGGCTTCGTCACTTCAGCTTGTGCTATCTATTGCTGTTTATTTCTTGATAGTGAATCTATGTAATGTCACCCTATGTTGTGCGTCTCAAAAAACGTAAAACATTTATTGATTGCATCTTACTTGTTATCAACACGAAGGTTATCCAACATTTTGTTATCACATATTGTTTCTGTACTGTCCAGAGCTTTATATTTGAGATGCAGTAAGCACAGTTTCACAACTTGTGCACTTGTTACACTCTAAAAATTGACCCTAAATTATTCTACCTTGTCATATGATATTAATCAGATCTCACGGTTGCTGTTAAGACTGCTCAAGAAGTGTGAGTATTCAGTAATACTCCTCTGGGGGGAAAAATGTTTGGAGTTTAGAGGTTAATTGACACCACAATTTATAACTGCATGAAAAAAGTCTTTCCCCCAACTTTGTGTTTTGATGAATTTCAAATCAAGTGCAAAGTGGAAAGAATGGTATAATATAAACCCTATTACCCAGCTATATCCACTAACTGTTAACATTTACCACTTTCACTCTCTTTACACACACAAACATACGCATGTATGTACACACACCTACAAATTAATCCTGGACCATTTTTAAATAAGTTGTATAAACCATGACTCTAAATGCTTCTGTATATAGAAAAATTTGAATTCAAAAAAGGATGAGGATATTCTTTCACATAATCATAGTAATTGCATAATTATAACTCAAAGATTTTTAAGTCGATAAAACAATGTTATCTTATGTACATACAGTCCATTATCAAATGGACTCAGTTTTCCTAATGTTGTCCTTTATAGCTATTTTGTTGTTGTGTTGAGTGAAAAGTCAATCAAGGATCACATGTCCCTTGACTATTAAAACTTTTCTCCCTTTTCATCTAAAAGAATGATAGTAATAATAATTTTTTAAAAATCACTTATAATGTTGAAGGTTATGAAGAATATAAACCAACTGCTTTTGTGATATAAAATTTGTATTTGTATAATTGTTGTCTCATGATTTAATTCAAATTAAGCATTTATGGAATGAATGCTACATACCACATGTAGCTCAGTGTAACTCCCAAAGAGTCATGTAATGTCAGTTTGATCAATTGATGTTTGTCTATCCACTGTAAAAGCATTTTCTCCAATTGTAATTATAATTTTTAAAATTTTATTTAAGTTCCAGAGGTATCTGGGTGGCTCAGTCGGTTAAGCATCCGACTTCGGCTCAGGTCATGATCTCACGGCTTGTGAGTTTGAGCCCTGTGTCAGGCTCTGTGCTGACAGCTCAGAGCCTGGAGCCTGTTTCAGATTCTGTGTCTCCCTCTTTCTGCCCCTCCTCTGCTCACGCTCTATCTCTCTCTCTCCTTCAAAAAGAAATAAACATTAAAAAATATTAAGACAGTAAAATTTTATTTAAACTCTAAATATAACTAGTTTATTTTTTCTTTTTGAAAATTTACTGATGGTTTGGGGAAAAAGTTGGTGACTTCTTTGCAATCTTGATACTATACGTATCTGGATATATTCATTACTCTTCTTGCACTGGGTAAATTGATTACCAGTGTGCTTATTCTCCCATGATTCTATCTAGACCCCCTAAGTTATTGGACGTGCAATTGTGGAATCACCTTTAGCTTTTGATTGAATGTAATAGCTATTGAGTTTTCGTAGAGTGATTACTTTAAGATGATAAAAATCAAGCCATTATTAATTACTTGTAATTCAGCAACATTTAATTGGAAATGAGTTGATACAATTATTACTAACTCTAAATATGTCTGCTACATGATACAAAATTTTTGCGTGTTTCCCAATTCTTTTTTGAGGAATTAAATCTTAGTTACTAGCAAACAAATCCAGGACTGTTGTGCCAACAGCTTTAATAGAGGTAGTAAATAGACAATATGAGTATATGCTGTTTTCTTAAGTAGTCATCTTTCTGACCTGCTATTTGTTGTAATTTCTAAGTTGTTCAGCTCAAATATCTTTTCAGGAAAAGATAACATAGCTATTCAGGAGATTCTATACATTCTTTTCTTGTTTTTAAGACATTAGGGATTAAAGGGAACTTAAGTTTTTTGTTTTTGTTTTTGTTTTTTCTTTCCAGACTTTTGTTTGCTCGCTTTTGCCTTTTTAAGTGAAGAGTTTATGGAGTTGTTAACACATCATCTTTCTACCTAGGTCAACTTTCAAAGCCAAATGAATACATCAGCATGGCTAGAAGCTCTACTGTGCTTTACTATTTGGATCAAAAGAACTTCTAGAAATAGCATAGAGTGTTACAAATAAAACAACAGAAATACAGTAGGTATTATATTTTCTGTAAACATTCTATATTTTGCCAAGAACTTCATTAGTACTAGGAGAAAATATAATGAAAAGATTGTTGAAAATCCTTGTTCCTTAGGGGTATTCTCTTCTTGTCCATAAAGAGGATGAACTATCTTCATTTTTTCTCTTTTTAATTTGGAAAGATGGCCAAATGCCCTACTGCGTTTCACCTTCTCTATTCTAGAGAATTATGGGACTTCACCAGGCAAAACTGGTCATATAATATGTCTTCCTTTGATTAGCAGATTATAATAGTGGGTTATATAAATTTATTTCTTCAACTTTAAGTTTGGGAAACAATTTTATTTAAGTAAGAATAGGAACAATATCTACCCCACCTAGATTAACTTGTGATCTACAGTGGAACAATTTTTTTCCTAGAGGAGAGGGGTTGTTAATGAGAAATAGCACAATGCCTATAAATCAATGTGAGGCCTATGCTTTAATCTGATCCCTCACCATTTAATATTTGTTGTTTTTAAATTAATAATTTCCAGAAATGACTAATTTGCCCAAGTTTATGACATTTCTCAAGTAATTATGTCACAGCCAGAGTTTAATTTCTATACTTGATTGATATCGATAGTGAATTACTGTCTTGAAACTGTGAAAAGTATGACATATTTTAGGTGTACTCAAGTGATATCTAGAGTTGACAGACCAGGAGAGACATTTCTATTTTGCTCCTCTTCTGTGTCAATAACTTATAAGCTTGGTCAGATGAACTGTGAGTCTTGGTTAAGACCCTCAGTGTATGAAACATAAAAAATTCCATACACTTTGTCTTCCGGGGTTAATAAAAAAAAATGGCAAATTTGTTTGAGTTTCATCAACTGTCTCCAGTGTTGGTATGAATGATAAAAAACATCTGCTCTACACGTCTGTTTATCGTGTAGAGCTTAAAAGACCCAAATAGAAAACCAGCATGGCTATAGGGCAGAATGTTCCAGAGTCTGTATGACCAGTGCTCCATGAAAAATCAAACTCATCTCTCCTAGTGAAAGTGTTATGGGATCATTCAGGTACACATTGTAAAAGCAATTCATGACTAGACACAAGTAAGTGTTATTACTCATGTCTTAGCCTGGTAAAATGAGGTAGTGCAGACATGCTATGATAGTTCCCTCCTTGGCCCAAGTATTTTTCTTAGAAAACTCTTTTCTTAGTCCTTTTTCTGTGTTACATTCCTCATTTCTTTATGGGAGCACTCTGAGTGATTCACTAAATTAAAATGATTTGTAGGAAGGGGCATTATTGTGTTAAGCATAAATGGGAAATCACTCTTTAGAATGTTAAAGGTTAAATTTTTAGGATTCTCTCTATCCTATATTTCTACCTCTCAACTAGACAGTTAAAACCACTAGTTCCTAATTGTGTTATTAATGGGCTTTCTTTTTGATATGTTCTTTTCTTCTTTATAAATATAATACAATGTCTCCAGCTAAAAAAGAAATGGGTAAATCACACATCTGAAATATATTCCCCAGCCATGAACTTCAAAGGCAACCAGTGTTCACTACAGAGGCTGAAGTTTTTATATTTTAGGAGCACTTTAAGTTAGTGATATTTGAGCAGCTCTGAATAATCAGAGCTAGTTTTTCCTAATTGTTTAATGTACCATAAGTGAACTATTGCTAAAAAGAATGCAATGTTCACTTCTAATTTTCAAATAATTTTTGCATGGATGATGTTTTTAATTTAAACAACATTATATAAATTAACAATCAGGTGTCTAAAATACCTTTCACCCCTTTTGTTAATATCTCTGTTATAGACGTTAAAATAATTTTACCTTTTTTTAGATCAGCCTTATATAGCAATAACAGAGTCTCATTAATTTTTTATTTAACAAAACATACTGATATATTTAGAATATAGTTTGCAACTATGGTCCAAATACTAAGTATATTTATCTTTTTCAAAGAGAGTAATATTAACTCTGTTCTGCTCCACAGGCCTTGTTAAGTTATTCAACATAGGACCAAGGACATTTTTTTTTTAAAGAAATTACAAAGAACATTCTCAGTTTACCAATTGTTGTGCCATTAGGGCTCTGAACTGCTGTACACTTTTTTTGGATCATTAGGCAACCTTGTAACAAGATAAAAAAATAATAAATAAACGCCTGGAATAATTTGTTCATAGCTGTATGTCTACAACTGTGGTATTAAAAGCTTCTTAGTGGGCAGGGTAGTTTCAGAATTCCCATGTGATATACAGCACTGCAGATGAGGTACTATGAAAATTTCTACAGATGGCTGCTTAATGTGTAAATTAATGTGACTCAGTAAGGATCATGCCAGTCACTGGCAGCTATAATTATAGATCAGAATAAAATCATGCTCTACAAATTTGTTCAACCAGAGAACTGTAGCATATACACAAGTTTATTTAAATACTTTAATTATTTACTGTCAGAATCTGTGACACATCTGTGATTCAAGTTGCAAACACTAATAGGAATGATATAGCACCATGTTACTAGCATAAAACAAGCAAGGTAATTAAAAAAAAAAAAAAATACAGGAAAGAAACACCAAAAAGCAACAAAAGCAAACATCCATCTCTAAATACAATGGATTTTCAAAGCAAATGGATCAAATAAGAGACCAGTCAGCATAGCATTTTGAAGGATTCAATTAAACATTAAGCTGATACTTCTTTACATTTTTATAACCTTAAAATTAAAATTAAAATCTAAGTTACGCCAATCAAGCCCTTATTAACTAGTTGAACTCAGAAGTCTATTTCAGCTTCAAGGTAACAGCTGAAAGTTTACTTAAGACAGGCATATTTACACTTAATGAGATTCATATGAATTTTCAGCTTTTATTTGAAGAGTTTAGAAAAGCACCAACCTTGAAAAGCACATCTGTTCCTGTTACTAGTCCTAAAAAACAATCCCCTTCCTCCTATTAACTACCAGGAACAGAATTCTCTGGGTGGGTGGGGGGGGGGGGGGAAATAAATGGCAATTGATAAAGAATCTTTCATTTTTTTTTCCAAGGTAAGCCTTAATCCTGTCCTTACTCAATTAAAGTAAATCGTAATTACAATAAACTAATCTGAAGCTCTCATTCATTCCCAATAAAGAACGAAGAGGTAGATTAAGATGAGGTCTGCTATTATAATTTCAAGTCGCCAGTACTCCCTTTGACGGAAGGGATAACATTAACCTAAGTCTCTGCCCGGTGTTAAGGAATGTGGCCTTCTCTCTTCATAACGCCAGTCTGTCAATGGAGAGATGATTAAACTAGATACATCTTTCTTCACATTCATTAAGAAATTGTGTAGCACGATGTAAGGAACACAGGCTGGAAGTCAAGACCTTGGTTTCTGCTAGACTAAATGATTGTCAGCAAAGCACTTAACCTCCATGAACCTCACTTACCTCATGGATAAAATGAGAGGCTTGGCCCAGAAGATATCTAAGGTGTCTCTTTCAGTTCTAATAGTTAATTGTTCTATAAAACAGTGTGTATACAAATGAAGAGACCTGATTTGTTTCTTTAGATAATTCTTGCCATTGAAACAAAGCTATGTCAATGATATGGATGTTTCCAGCAAAATATTTTGCCTTATTTTTCCATTTCACTTTAAAGACACAAAAAGCCCTACTTCTAGGTAGAAGAGGTATGTGCCTTGATGATGGGTTTTGAGCACCTAGGCAATATCTGGAACTCACTAAAGGAAATTTTCAACTTTAGAGTTACTCTTTCATGTTTAGATGGCACATTTTTCTGTAGGTTTTGAACTTGAAGTTGGCTTACTTTTGGATTGTCGAACTGGGAATGTGAATGTTTATTGCAAAGGTCACTAAAGTGCAAGTGAGTATTTCAAGTTATGTGATGGGGAACCCTGTTTTGGTGTCCAGTAGAGAAGGATTTAGATGAAGAGGGTGAGAAATATTACCCTAGAAAATAAGACTCATTAGGGGAACTGCGTTAGGCATACATAGACATAAAACCAGGAAAACAGGAATAGGAACTCTGTGTCTCAAGATGTTGGAGGGACACACAAAATGATATTCCCCTGGGATATGTGTTATCAACCTAGTCTAAGTAAAAGATTTTCTCTGCCGAGTGAATCATAAATCATAGCAGGATTTGATTGCACTACGTTCTTTAGTCCTCTAATTAAAGAAGAGGTAAAAAACTGAAATATGACCAATGTAAATGGTTTAGCAGTAAGGATTATTTTTAAGAAAGCCATAAAGACAGAGGAAAAAGTGGTTTGATGATTGCTACCTAACAGTTGGATTTGGTAGAAGGAGGAAAACAGATTAACAGAGACAATGGCAAATGACCCATCTAAAAGGGGCTATTCGTGTCTTCAGTTTCAGTTAATGTGCCCACATGTTGGCTCAGTGCGGACACGTCTTCTGAATTTTTACAAGATTTAAGTCTAGACTTTTTAAGCAATCCTCCATTTTTTCCCTTCTCTCTCTCTCTCTTTTAATTTTGGCAGCTATTAAAAAAAAAACGTTTAAAATACTGTGAAGGTCAAACAAAACACCTTTGTAGGCTGCAAAGCCTACAATTTTCAACTTTTGAACTAGAGCTCCATCAGACTTATATGTATGTATGGCTAAGAAGCCAGTACTCCTCATTAAGCAGAAAAGAAATCTAATGCCCAAGTCAAAAACCTGCCTAAGGGCACACAGTAGGCTACCTTAGCTGGATTTCCTGGCTGGTAGGCTGGTACTTAATCCACTGTGACAGGCTTTCACCAGTTAAGGTTTTTTGTTTTTTTGTTTTTATTATTATTAATAATATGAATGTGAAAGTATATACAACTTATAGAATCACAGTTCACCCATTAATATGGATAAAACCTAAGACATATGGTTAGAGACAATGCCATACCCTCAATAATTTAAACGTGCTGTTTGAATACTTTGAAAAATTATTATGCATTGTGCCTTGCTAATATATGCCATACTGCTAAATTCTTAAATATGTTTGGAGGTCAATTAGTGGTTTCTTTCTAAGCCAGATGATAATAGGGTTTTAATTTTTGTTAATTTTCTTTTCATCAGCCATAACTGGAAAGTATTCAGCATAGTTTTTCTTTTGCAGATTGCCATGAGACAGATAACATTGAATCTGATTATGTCATTGCTTTGTAGCTGCTCTAAAATCAAACCATGGAAAGAAAGAAAATAGAACTTAATTAACTCATAACTCATAGTGGCATCAATAACATGAAAAAAAATCAGTACCCCTAAAGCACCCCTAAACCAAGTTGGTTGATTGAGGGATATTACTCCTTAGTTTGCATATTTTTTCATCTGTCTTATCAAATCTGTATATAACTAAACTAATACTATAGGGCAGTGGCACCCAAATATTCTTGTCTAGTTTTCCATAATTAAAAAATACAGTTTAAGGGGCACCTGAGTTGCTCAGTCTCTTAAGCATCTGACTCTGGATTTTGGCACAGGTCATGATCTCACAGTCCTGAGATTGAGCCCTGTATAGGGCTCTGCGCTGACAGCACAGGCCTGCTTGGGATTCTCTCTCCTTCTCGCTCCCTCTCTCTCTCTCTCTCTAATAAATAAACATTTTAAAAAGATACACAACTTAAAAAGAATATGATTGTATATCTCTCTCTATATGTTCCTTCAACAATATGCAACGACAAAAAATGAGAGGTGCCTGAGTGACTCAGTTGGTTAAGTGTCTGACTCTTTGTTTTGTCTCAGGTCATGATCTCATGGCTTGTGGGTTTGGGCCCTGTGTGAGGCTCTGTGCTGGCAACAGGCGGAGCTTGCTTGGCATTCTTTCTCTCTCTCCTTTTCTCTCTGTGCCCTCTCCTGCTTGTGCTCGCTCTCTCTCTCTCTCAAAATAAATGAATAAACATTAAAAAAAATGATCGGTCGACATATGATTAATTCACTGAAATAGATATCATTTATTTAGTCAATTAAAATGATAGTCCTAAAGATACTGGCAAAATAGGTAATACTTAGTACGTGAAGTGTTTTTTTTGGGGGGGGGAAGCATGGCAGGATATAGAAATGCATATGTTAAGATTTTAACTATATAAAAATAGAAGTATAAGGCCCAGTCAACAAAATGATAATAGTTGTACTGTTGGATCAATAAATGGGCATTTAAATAACTTTATTTATTATGAATAGTCAAACTACCTTTACAATTTTAAAACCATTGAAAAATAACAAGCACACAGTGAATCTTAGGTTTACAGAGCAATAATCTCAAAAATTGACTATCAGTTGGTTATTTATCCATCAAGTTACCTTTTCTCCTTTTACATATATCTAGACAGTGATTGTCTCTTTTCAACACATTTGTCCATGTGTCTAGTTCATTATACAGCCTATTGGCTAATTAAGAGCTGGGTTTTAACATAACCATCTTTGTATACTCAGTGCTTAGCACAGTGCCCTCCACTTAGTAAGATTTCAGTGCATTCTGTTTAATAAAATAATGAATCACAATATCTTAACGACATATGTTCTTTAGTGTGGATACAAGGGCTTGGTGATAAAAATTAAGTTTTATATCTACTGGAAAATTAAGTTTATTAGTTTTTTGCCCCTAACAAAATGATAGATTTAAGAATGATCATCAGTAGCTACAAACACAAGAAACTGCAGGAAATAGACCTTATTTGTCTCCTTATGAAAGTATACACCTTCAACGAAGCATTCTTGCCTAAAGTTGAACCTGAAACAAATCAAATCTCAAACTGAATTAATTACCAGCAATTTAAAGAATTAAAGTACATTAAACAACATCAAGGGGATTCAATTACCCAAGTCTAGAACATAAGAAGTCTATAGGAGCAATGACCAGTTTCACCGACAAATAAATTGCAAAATAAAGAGAAGAGAGAGTGGAATTTATAGATTAAAAGAGACTTAAGAGACAAATCAATCAAATGAAGATGGAGGAGTTTGTTTGGATACATTTTCAAGCAAACAAACAAGTAGATGAGCAAAATGAAAAAAAATTTTAACAGGTAATTTGATAATATCAAAAAAAATAATGCTAACTTGGTAATAATTACCTCATGATCTCTTGGTGGGTTATTCTTGTCTTTTATAGATGTATACAAACATTTCATGGATGCTATGGTGTCTGGATTGGTGGGAGAAGGAGGGGTGTATACATGAACAAGATTGATCATGAATTCCTAATTGTTGAATGCGGGTGATGGGTATGAGAGGATTTATTATACTATTCTTTATTTTTATATGCGTTTGAAATTTTTCTAATAAAAAGTTTAAAAAATAGTTTTAAAAAGATTCAAGATAAAACAAAACAAAAAATCCTAGCAAACTGGTTTAGTAAGGAGTAACTGATTCATCTAAACTGCTTCCCAATAAACTGGCTGATAAGACACTTTGTTTTGTACATTATAGGTTCATACATTTTTCCGTCTGATGATTATGACTTCTTACAATGATTTCACACATGTAGAAAGAGTATAGAATATATCCATACATGTATGCAAATGACTAGATAACTGTTCAAGAATCACTGGTCGTTATTACAAATTCTTCTTCTTAGGAAAAAAACTAACACTTTGATTTCTTTGGTATTCAATTTTTTGTTGCTCATCTGACTCTCTTTGGTACTCAAAGTTTATTCAAAAGAATCCCCAAAGGGTTCCTATAGAAAAGTCATGTGTGGGGGCGCCTGGGTGGCACAGTCGGTTAAGCGTCCGACTTCAGCCAGGTCACGATCTCGCGGTCCGTGAGTTCGAGCCCCGCATCGGGCTCTGGGGTGATGGCTCAGAGCCTGGAGCCTGTTTCCGATTCTGTGTCTCTCTCTGTCTCTGCCCCTCCCCCGTTCATGCTCTGTCTCTCTCTGTCCCAAAAATAAATAAACGTTGAAAAAAAAATTAAAAAAAAAACAACAAAAAAAAAGAAAAGTCATGTGTGGAGTACAGTGCAGAGTTAATTAGGTGAGCCAAACAGAAGACAGAAATTAGCATAAAGTATAGTTAACCATGTCTACCATATGGCTAATTGTGTTTTCTTACCACATACGAAGAAATGATTATATAGTAAGCCCATGTTCCAATTTTATTATAATTTACAGAAGAGCCACGATGCAAATGCTGCTAGCCTCTGCGATATTTAATTTTATATGTCAGCTTGGCTGGGCCACAGTGCCCAGATATGTGGTCAAACATTATTCTGGATGTTTCTGTGAGAGTATTTTTGGATGAGATTTGCACTTAAATAGATGGACTCTGAGTAAAGCAGATTGCCCCCCATAGCCCCATGAAACCTCATTCAATCAGTTAAAGGCCTGAGCAGAACAAAAGACTGACTTGCTCCCAGCAAGACAGAATTCTGCAGCAGAAAGCTTTCAGACTTGAATTACAGAATCAGTTCTTTCCTGGGATTCCAGTCTGCTAGCCCAGTCTGCAGATTTTGGACTTGCCAGCCTCCATAGTCACATGAGCCAATTTCTTAAAATAAATATTCTATTGGTTTCATTTTTCTGGAGAGCCTTGACTAACACAGCCTCAGACAGAATTTCAGACATAATGAACGTTATAGTTTATGATGAGACACATAAAACATTTTCACAATTGGAATCAGTAAGATAATATTAGTTGTAGACTGTAGCATTGATATATTATAGTATTCCTACCTTCTCTTTAAAAAAAATTACTTTTCAAACTTGTCTGAAATACTATAGTTCCCTATCTATGATTATTACTTAGTGTATGGATTTTCCTATTTTTGTTAAGTTGATTTTTTTGGATTATATTCTTTTTTAAAGCAAGTCACATTTTGTCCATTTTGAATTGTTAAAAATACTTAAGTTTAGATTTACTCTTAAGATATGCAATATTAAAGGTTGGAGGAAGTGAGGCACAATTATAGCTCACAAATGTATAATTTTAATGGATTACATTTTTGAGTCAATCTATATAATTTACGTAAAGAATATAATTAGCTCAGATGCCTGATACATATATATATATTTATATATATATATTTATATATTTAATTATATATTTATATATTTATTTATTTATTTATTTATTTATATATTTAAAGGCTATCCTAGTCAGTTTGGGCTGCTATTATAAAATACCATAGACTGAGTGGTTTGAACAATAAATATTTATTTCTCACAAGTCTGGAGGTTGGGAAGTCCAAGATCAAAGTGCTGACAGATCTGTGAGGATGCTCTTCCTGATTTGCAGATGGCCTTCTTTTTGTTATGTCCTTACATGATCCCTGGTGCCTGCTCAAGAGAGGAGAGAAGAGAGAGGGGAGGGGAAAGATAGAGATAGAGATAAAGATAGAAAGAGAGAGAGAGAGAGAGAGACGTCTCCTGTCTCTTCCTCTTTTTTATAATGTCATCAATTTCATCAAAGTTCCACTTCCAAATCACATTACTTTGAGGATTAGGGCTTCAACCTATGAATTTTGGGAGAACATAAACTTTCAGTACAGAGAACAGGTAAATAAAAATCTAAGCAACCAACATAGATGAGTAACTTTTAAATATACACTGATTATTCTAATCTCTTACCTCATAAAACACTTAATGCTTATATGGTGGTACTATATAGATAACACACACACACACACACACACACTGCATGGAAAAAAGCCTTTATCCAACCATGCTACCATCCTGATCTTGGACTTCCAGCCTCCAGAACTTTAAGAAATAAATTTCTGTTGTTCATAAGCTGCTCTGTGGCATTTCGTTAGAGCAGCACAGACAGACTTACACTTACCTCTTCCCTTCTTTTATAAGAGAAAGTTTTACTCTCATATTTTGTTATCTGGGCTCCTGCCACCACCTATTCTTTTAGGGTCTCTTAGCTTATTAAAACAAGTTGCCTTCATAAGTGAAACTCTGGTGCTAGCTGTTAAGATAGAGATTTATTTCATCTCATCACTCAGATGATGATAATACCATTTAGTTCGTAGAATTTTTGTATTTTTTGATGAGATGGTGCTCATAAGAACACCAACTCTGTGATTGTGATAGAGTCAGCTCTTATATATGTTAATTATTTTTCTGTTAATACTACTACTCTACAAGTAAATAACCACGGCCACATCCAGAATGGAAGCCTTGTGGCAAGAGAGAAAAAGAAGGAGAAAGCTGAGAGAATGCAAATAAAGAAGTAAACATCAGAATACCTGGCTTTAACTACTTAACTCAAGGAAGGTTATGTGTGACTCAGCTCTTTGTCTTTGAATATCATTAGTTCTTATTTCTTAGTACACTTGAGAGAAAAATGTTTTTCAATATGCATTAAAATTACTAACGAGGGATAGATGCTGAGCATCACTGGAGAAGCAAATTCATTTCCAAAGTATTTATCGCAGCATTTTGGGAAATTGGGGAGTAGAGTGATAAGAGCCTCAGGTGAAATCAATCAATAAGCTAATTTTATTAGGTGGCTAATATAACCAATCACTTTATTTAATGAAGAAACAGAGGCTATTTCCTTCCTTCCCACACTCCTTCCCATCCTTCCTTCTTCTCTTTATTCCTTTGTACTCTATCTCAGCTGCACCTTTCCTACGACACGTATATCATATACATCAAGAAATACACAGATGACTAATTCTTTCTGTATTCTCAGAGCTTGCAATCTAGAGATAATTATATGCAAGGGAAAATAATTAATCTATCCAAAGATGAGAATTATGATAGAATTATGTGCACAGTGCTAAACTTGCATGTGGCAAAGCACCTGGGTTAGCAGAAGTTACAAACACATTCCTCTGAGGAGGTGACATTGAGCTGAGTCATGATGTGGAAATTAGCAAGGTTGGATGGGAGGAGAAGCAAGAAGGGGTTTCCAAGAACAGGGGGCTAGCTGAACAGTGCCACTGAGTCAAGGGAAGTCACGTTGTATCGGGCAAAGTATAAAAAGGAATTCTAAGGGGTTATTTGGTGAGTATGAGGATAAAGGGAAGATTTGAAGTAGAAAACTGAGAGAGCCTGTCTCTTAAAAGAGCTTACATGCTGCAAAAATGAATTTAGGATTTATCTTGTAAGTAATGGGAATTAAAAGAAATATTTAAGAAGGAACGTGTCGTACTTTGATTTGCATTTCTGAAAGATTGCTTTGGTTGTGCAATAGAGAAAATGTTAAGAAAGAACAAAAGTATAATCAGGAAGAATTGCTAGCCCACAGAGGCAGTAACCAAGGTGAGAAATGATGAGAGGGTGCATCTGGAGTGGACACTGGTGGCCAGCACTGAAAAGGAGGATGATGTCTCTGTCGGTTCCAAGTTGGATGACATTTTTACCGGGTGTATACAATTCTATTCACTGACAGAGGGGAAGGAAAAGGCAGGGGAGGAACCCTACTGAAGGGAAAGATAACAATGTATTTTGAGGACATTTTGAATTTAAGGAATGTATGTGGTTGCCTGGGGTACAGCTAAAAATCTGAACATGAAACGTATTTAGAGTTTTCGCCTTACCCAACTCATGCTATTTGTTTTTCTTCTGATTAGTCACAAATACTTATTGA